>NW_021604670.1:4554475-4593906 GCF_004785775.1 Grammomys surdaster
AGGAACCCCCTATCCCCTCACCCCTCCTCCTGCTTCTCTGCTGTTAATCCTTTCTCTAAATGTTGTTATTTCCTTCCATTAACTACATTCGTTTTAGTTTTCTCTTATATTAGTTTGTTTGAAACAATTTCTTCTACATGTATTATTTATTCTAATAAACATCATACTTATCATTTTTGCTTTATTGTATATGATGTTTTTCCAAGTACATTGTCTCAGTATATTTTTGTTTGCATTATAATTTCCACCTTGATTAAATAACTCTGGATTAGTATATCAGTTAGTGTTTTAGAATTTTTCAACATTCTTTACATTATTGATTATTATATTTATACCATTGTGGCCAGAAAAGTTAGACTTGTTAAGAAACTCTTTGAAGTGTGATTATAATCTACCCTAGAAATTGTTTTTCATATATTTGAGAATGATGTCAGTTCTTTTGCATAAATATTTTTGTTGTGTATTTTCTCTGTTCAACACAATAAAACAAGTGATGCATTTGCAAGCTAATAAATATCACATCCTTATAGACTCACTGGTGAGTATTCTGTACAAAATGTATGTCAGGAATTTTACATTCTCATCTAATAATTCTCCATAACTTTTTTTTTATAATTTATTTTTTCTCAAATCGTAATTCATTCACACAGAGGTTATAAACACAGAAAGACAGGACGTGGGGAAGGGAATGACACTGGAGTGTGGGTGATCAGGAGGAATACAGATATCATCAGAACCGGGTATTGGCTGGGTGAAGGTTCAGGGGACAAGTCACTATGACTCTGCCTATGACTCGCTTGTCCTTATCTAAGTTGGTATTGTCTGCCAAGGCTACCTATTTACAAGGTCTATGACTACTCAGGCTGGTAAATTTCCACAAAAATTGCCTGTTTACATTAGCTTATAGCCATCTGTTTCGATGTTTTTCCACTGAGACCCAAGACTTGGTGTTAGTATACATGTATGACAGGCCTATTGCTGATTTTAGGCCTATGGCTGATTATAGGCCTTCAGGGTGTAAGCACCTCCTCCCTTCTCTAAGTATAGAAGGGCTGTGGCAATTCTAAACTTGTGAAGGCTAGCTTTTCTGTGTGAAAGTTTTTTGTCTCAGGTTTAAATTTCAGCACTTTGAATATATTATTCCATTCTCTTTTGACCTATGTCTATGCTTAGAAATATATTGGTAGCATTATAGAAGTCTTTTTATATATGACAATTTTTATTTTTTTGTAGATGCTATTTTACAGTTCTATTTTTTAATTTATAGCATGTTTTGATGAAGTTCCTATGATTTCCATGTTCTTCCCCAAGTTTAAAAGCTTCTTAGATTTGTATCTTTAAATTACCTTGTATTTATCTATCTGTATCTATTTTCTTTGTTAGATTTTAATTATGAAAATATAAAACTGTTAATAGTATTTCATAAACCCTGTAGACTTTCTCCATTCATTTTAAATTTCCTTCTCTGGTTAGTTTGAAATGGCCTGTCTTTGATTTTATTAATCTTTTCATCTGCCTGATCACCTTGGCATTTCTATTCTTTATTATTCTTTTATATACATATGCATATATAGGAAAACATAGGAAAACATATGATTTTTAAAATTTGTATTTTTGGGATTAACATAATTACATTTCTCATTTTGGTTTCCACTTCTCAAACCCTCTTCTACATTCTTTTCTGCTCTCCTTCAAACTCCTTACCTCTTTTCCCACTGATTATTATTGCATGCATTTTCACAACTATTCCTTAATATATCCTTTTAAGCTCATATAGCATTAGGAGTATGTATGTTTTCAGGGCTGACCTTTTGACAATGGTCAACAGATTGATGTTTCACAGGATGAGCATTCATTGCCCATGCTCCAGCTTTCTTCAGTTGCTTATGATTTTATGTGTAGGGTTGGAGCCTTGTGGATTTTTCTCTGTCAATTTTGGCATAGTCATTGGTGTCATTCTTATTCACCTCAACTTTGGATACTCATTGAGGTGAGATCTATGAATATTGCTTCTGGCATTCCTAGGAGACATAGTCCATGGCAAACATATCTTTTGACTCTTACAGTCTTTCTATACCTTCTACCATAATGTTCTTTTAATCTTGAATATGGGAATGTTTTGTAGATATACCCATTATGACTGGGATACATAACTCTGCATTATGATTGGTTATGTTTTGCTGTAGTGGTCTCTGCTTGCTGCAAATCAAATTTCCTTGATGTGGGATGAAGACTACAGTTATCTGTGGGTATATGAAGAAATGTTTATAGACTATTGTTAGGGATTACGCTAGTTTAATAAGTTAGTGGTCATACATTCTACTCTAAAATGAGCTACTAGCAGTAGTTACTAGTAGCTTCTATTACTAGGCTTTCCCACTTCATGAATGGTTATTAAATACAATTGAGAGCTGTTGGTTACCATCAAGGTATGTGTGCCACCACTGCATTGTTAGAGGTTTGTGCTGTATCATTGTGGTCCAGAGATATCATAGTAGGGGTATGATTGTTGATCACCTCTTTCCTTTAGAAGCTTCCATGGCTCATTCTGGCAATATGAAATCTAGATCTAAGGGAGGTAGCATTCAAGTCAGTTCCACCTCAGGCATCTCTGGGTCCTGCTTTTGAGTATATGGTGCCTCCACCTATAAGAACTTACCTTCTACTTCTAGAGGATAACCAAAGGGCAGTAGACTAATTTTTGAAAGTTTCTACCACAGGCCTGGGCAACAACTCAGAAGAGAGCTTCTTATATCTGGTACTGGGGTTTTGCTAGGTGGTATTTGGCTCTGGCAGGGGGGGAGAGAATCACTATCATCCCAGATGAGAAAAGTTCAATAAAACTACATATTTATATTTTATATGAAATTTTGTGTAGTGATTTTTTTGTATCTTTAAGAGTTTGGGATACCATCCTAACATACTATCTTTCAGATTTAGCAATTTTGCTTCAAATTTCAAAATTTTATTTTTCTTTACAGCAGACCACATTTATAGTATTGATTAATCTATTGATGGTAATCTAATCTGGTTTCATTTTTGTTTGCTATTGTGAATAGTGTACCAGTAAACATTCATTACACTTAAACTTTTATCAATTATATCATTTAACTTCAGAATTTTATAAGGTTCCATTTATGATATCTATCTCTATACTGGACTTCTTGCTTATTTAAAATAATATTTTTGTGATGCTGAGTTTTCTATCTGTTTTCTTGCAGTTTTATAGGCTTCTTAAAGACAACTGTATGGAGCTATGCATGGTGGAACACTCCTTTGATAGCAGTCGTTAATAGGCACAGGCAGACAGTTCAAAACTAGCCTGGGAATGAATTCTTGGACTGCCAGGGCTACATAGAGAAACCTTGTCTTGAAAAGTCAAAAACCAGACCAAGTTAAACCAAATCAAAGTAAACCAACCAACCAGCCAACCAACCAACCAATTAACCAACCAACCAACCAACCAACCAACCAACCAACCACCCACCACCACCAAAAACAAAACAAAGGAAAACCAAACCAAGCTAAACAAAAACAAAAAAACAAACAAAAAACACCAACCAACCAAATAAACAAACAAAAAACTCACAAAATATTTGCTTGAAATTCTTTGAAAGAAAATTGATAGGTACTTCTGATATCTATGAAATAATTTCTGAAATATTATTGTGTTCTTTGTGAAGTAACTTTTCTTCAGAATATATTTTATATGCAATATGAACTGATAAAGAAAGAGGCTATGCATTTGAAGGAAAGCAAGAAGGGAAATACATATGGGAGGGTATTGATGGATCAAAGGAGAAATGAGAAATATAATTACATTAATTATAATCTTAAAAATTTTTAAGTTTTGCTTTTATTTTTACCAAACTGGGGAAGCACTTATTAGTCTTTTAATTTTTATTTAAAATGCCCCACAAAATTGATTTTTTTGTCCATAATCTCTAGCTGCTAATGTTATTGGTAAGATACCTTTAGGAGAAGGGATATAGTGGAAGGAAATGGACTCATTCAACTAATTCCCTTGACAGAGTTATTGAAAATCCAACCCTGTCCTCTCTTAGTTTTTACTTTTTGATCACCATTAGATGAACATCTGTATCAACTAAGATTTTTCACAATGGTGAACTGTCTTCCATAGGCACAAAAGTAAACAGGGACAAATTATGCACTGACACTACTAAAACACTTTGACGAAAAAATATTTTCTTCATTGTGTTGTTTCTCTCAGATATTTTGTCACTTTAATAGAAATCTTATTCATATTGCACTAATGAATTGTTTGTGTTGGAATAAGATCTTCATCTATCGATTGGTTTCAGGGTAGTGACAGGGGGAAGCATAGTCTGTCCAGTCAGATAGTTTAAGTGAACTGCCTGCAGAAGGCCACCTAAAGTCCATATGTGTAAACAGTGTAATTGTCCTTGGTAACCAGGGTTGTAGCAAATCACATAAGTGATGAGGATCTTCCATGGCAAAAGCTAGTGGGGTTTTCCTAATTTATTTTTATTCCACAGCAGCAGATATACTTAAGGACTTCTCTCATGGTAGGAGCCCCAGCTCACAGGTATATTTACCTGGTGGCAGTACTTGTTTCTGACACACAGCTTCTGAGACATGACACCAGGGCTAGATTATTTTGAAGATATCATGACCCCAGGGTGGTGGTAGTGGTGGTGGAAGTGGTGGTGTTGGTGGTAGCATTAGTATCTGGGACACATGCATTCTTGCTGGAGAATTGGTCATAATATATAAGTATTATGTTTCTTGAGAAGTCAGTAGAAAAAACCTGTTATCACAAACAATAACCCAAGAAAGAATATGCTGGAATTCCTCATTACTTTTATTCCTTATTGAGCAACTACTTCATGCTCACCAATATGTAAGCCAGTAAACAATTTATTTGTTGTATTTAACTGGCTGAGTGCTGGGGTTTTCTTCATTCATAATATTGGGTAGCAACTTGGTAGATCAAAATGCAATTAATTTGAGGGTTTGGTTATAGTAAAGGTAGAGGGGAGATGGTTTAAGTACAACAAAAAGAAAGAGAGAGAATTTGTAAAATTAGGGAGGAAAGGGAGACAATACAATGGACACTGGGGAAATTCAGAGACTTTTAAAGACATAGATGAGCATAGACACAAAATTACTCAAAATATTTGGAAATAACATCCAAGAACACAGCAAAAATTATTCACCTTACTCAAGTTGGCTTCATTCCAGTGGTTCAAGACTGGTTCAACATATGTAAATCTATAAATATAATCCACCACGTAAATAGACTAAATGATTCAAAACCACATGGTCCTCTCATTAGATTATCTCATTGGATTTACCTTTGATAAATCTAGTGTCCATTCATGATAGAAGCCTATAATAAATATGGAAACAGAAAGCATATATTAACATAATAAAGACAATATACAGAAAGCCTAGATGAAGGATAAAATCATTGTATTTGTGCTAAAATCAGGAACAAGACAAGGGTGTCCACCTCTACCAACTATTTAAAATGGTGTTTGAAGTCTTAGCTAGGAGCAATAAGACAACTAAAGGATATCAAGGTGATACAAGTGGAAGTTCCTCAAAATACTAAACCAACCAAATAAATAAATCTACTACAAGACCCAGCTGTACAACTTTTGGACACATAAATAAATGTCTCTATATCCTGCTATAGAGAGTTGTTAATCTATATTCATTGTTGAATAGTAGCTAGGGAATGCAAGCAGCCTAGATGTCCATCAAATAATAAATGGTTAATGAAAATGTGATTTATTCATACAATGAAATACTACTTAGCCCCAAAGACAAATGATTATTTGAAATTTTCAACTAAATGGATGGATCTGGAAACAATCATTGTGGACTACGTAATCCAGACACAGAAGGGTTAGCACCACATATTTCCTCTCAATTCTGTTTGTTATCTTTGAATCTTCTTATTGAAGACTCTTGAATCTGTTCATTTGCAGGACCCATAGAGTACAGAGGCAAAAGATTTAGTTAGGGGGGTGCTTTTAAGGGAACAGAGAGAGTACTCAGTGGTATAAAGGTTAAAGGAGGGAGTACTTGAATGAGAAATATTAACCTTGGGTTGAAGATGGGATGGCATGATAGAGGAGGGACTTTGGAGAGGTAAAAATACATGAGGACTTTTGGACACCTATCTACTAGTATAGAAGCTTCTGAAAATATATATAGCCACATGTATACCAGTTTTTCTCAACCTTCCTAATGCTGTGACACTTTAAAACAGTTCCTCAGGTTGTGGTGGGCCCAACTATAAAATTAATTCATTGCTACTTCATAACTGTAATTTTACTACTGTTATGTATCACAATGTGATTATCTGGTATGCAGAATACCTGATATTTGACCTCCAAAGGGGTTATGACCCACAGGCTGAGAACCAATGATACATACAATGAGTTAAAATGAAGTTACTTACAACAGTGCATCAATGCCCCTACTAGATTCCACAAACAAACTGATCAAAAAACCCCAGAGCCAGTAATGGATTTCCTCCTTTGCAACTGTTGGCCTTTGAGGTCTCATAACTCCTACACATTATAGGCTATTTCCAATGCTATTGTTTATTATCTTAGAACTTGATGATAATATTTTATGCTGATATACCCACGGGCACAAGAGTGGCATGAACGTCAAGGGTTTAAATAAGCTTCCTACTGGATTTATGGCTTGTTCCTCAAGATGAAACCATTATTGGGATCAAGAACCTGTGACTGACTGGATCATAAGCCCTATTGGAGTACAGATTATTATTATTTTAAATAGACCTGGTATTAAAGTGATTGCTAAAGAATTATAGTTTTACCTAAATATTAGTGGAACCCTCAACCATCATCAGAAAATATTCTATTTGTAGTAGATGGGTTAACACAGAGACTGACAACTGGTAGGATGCAGAAAACAAGAGGCTCAGCCTTCAATGGGATGTTTATATGGAAGATGAGACTGAAAATATGGAAGAGTCCAAGGTAGCAAATGACTACAAGGAAACAGTGTCTTCTGCACATGGGTGTACATATGAACCCATAGGAGGTGAAAAAGCACGCATAAGACCTGCAAAATGTCTCACCAAAGAGAGGGAAAGTAGGCATGAAGTGCCACCTCTGTCTGAGGAGCTAATTATCACTGATAACTTCTGGAAGAGGGAAGGTCAGTTTTATTTTTTAAGTGTGTGTCCCTTCCTAGGTCTACCATGCTTTAGGGGATCATACCATATCCAAGAATATGTCGAGAGCAATTGGAGTTGGCAGACATAATTAAAGAAATGATACAAAATCCAATGGCTATGAAATGGTTGGGAAGAGTAGGGAACAAGGATAAATATGATCCAAACACATTATGTAGAATTCCTGAAGAACTAATAATCTTTAAAGGGAAACTGTGAATTGACAGTGTCATAATAACAAGTGATGAATTTATGAGCTTTATTAAATTCTTTTGAATTCTGACTTCCTGATATAAAAATATGTGTTAGACTTAGACGTAAGTGATTGAGGTCTGGAAACATAGCTCAGTTGTTAGAAGCTTGGCTCGCAAACCTAAATACAAAAGGTCTAAGATGCCAAAACTGAACTATACAAAAGATCAAATGCAGGCATAAACCAGAGAAAGCCAGCTGCTTGGTAAATAAGAAAGAAAGGAAAACAGTACATTCAATGACCTGTCCTATTAGAAAAGTACTTTAGGACAAAGCTTATTCTTCAGAGTAAGGCAGCCAAGTGCAAATCAAAACAGACACCAATATTTAAAAAAATTAAATAAACATGTGTACATTCTTAAAAAAAAGATATAAATGAATATAAATGAATGCATGCTGTGTGATTGATTCTATCGTAAGCTCAAGAAGAGGAAGCCTATTATGTGAAATAAGTCAAAGCAGAGGTTGCTTTTTCTTAATACTGGCTGGAAAGAGGAACAGAGTGATTTTTCAGGATAATGAAATAGTCTGATTGCCATTTTTGCTTGTTTGTTACAGGACAATATACATTTGTCAAACATGGAAGTGTGCTTTCATGATCAGCTCTGTCTTTTAGTTTCTGCTTGACTTCCCAGCCTCTCAGATCTTGTTACATTGAATCAGTGAATTCCTTGAGAGTGAGGATAACAGAGAATGTCTGTCCATCACAATTCATGTCTATTTTATACAGTAATATATCTTCTCAAGTCCCAGAGGATAAAAGAGCCCTGTAATATCCATAAGCAATTCATTTCATGTTGTTATCCTCACAATTTTATACTAATGTTTCTATTTTGTCTAATAAAGGTAAAAGCTAGTTCATCTCATCCAGGAATGGATATTTAAAATAGATTGTTTGAATATTTTGCCAAATGAGAAACCATATGGAAAAAAGATAAAAATTGAATATGTTCTTCACACTATACACCTGTGTGAATATCAAGTGGATTGGAATAAGAAAGTTCATAAGTAGTGAGAAAAATGATAAATCTTTCTATGAACTAGGAGTAGATATACTCTTTCAGAATTAGAAAAATGGAAACCTGAATCAGTATTACATAAATTTAATTTTACATTTCTATTCTTACTTTATGCCATATTCCTGTTTTTAAACATGGTACAGATAAAATATGAATACTCGTGTTAATGTCAGCAAGAACAAAATTTTCAGTATCTGAGAGAAAGTAAGATGTCTTAGAGGTGAAGTAAAATTCCATATCTTAAAAATGAAGCTGAAAACATTAATAGGATGTTATTTTATCTATCATTTCAAAAACATGCATTGCTTACTTGTCTACAGAGAAAACTTAAAAGCACACTATCAACTCAAAAGCTATGAGCATCCTTAGCATGTATGTGGGTGGTCCTTGATTTCAACTCCCAACTGAATGGCTTAAGAATGTTTTTGGAAAATGTTGAAATAGTGTCCATTATATCATATTTGATCTGATGAGTGGTTATTTTTTCTTTAAAAGAACTATTATAGCTAGCAAGTATAGGAGAGATGTTAGGAAGTCATCATTTTGCAGCATCTAAGAAAGTGTTTTCTTAACATTAAAATTACTAAGAGAAAATTTAAAATGGTCAACAGTCCTTCAGTATTTGTAGCCATCAGCAAGGTAAACATTAACTGTCTGTAGGAGAGAATCTAAAGCACATATGGCATATGTAAAATTTAGAAAACCAACTAATATAAATTTAATCAACCCTTTATAGTTAGCTATAATTTTTAATAATATTTTACATGCAGGAACATGTAAAATTATACCCAAAGAGACAAATTAAGAAGTGAGACTATGAAGCATAGTTCAGACAATTTGATAAAGCCAATGGAAAATGAAACAAACAAGCAAAAAAAACCCATAACAATATAAAAGGAAGAAAGGATTATCATAAACAATCATGTAAAAATTTAGAATAGTATGGTTAAGAAATAGACATCAGCCTTTCCTGAAATGCAAGTAGGCAGCTAACCATGAATGAAAACAGACCAGGGATGGCTAGGCAATCAGGCAAAGAGCCTAGTTAACAACATACACTAACATAACAGAGGAATAGAGAAAATTGAGCTACTGCAAAGAGAAGAGACTGGTGATATCAGCATCCCTTAGATGCCTGAGGTTGGCTAGGAACAAAGAGCAGTGGTATCAGTATCAGCCACCATTTGGACAAATGGCATTTGATACTCAGTGGTCTGCTCTGCTGTGAACCCTGATAGACTTTTCTGGCAAGTATCTTAA
The DNA here is from genome assembly GCF_004785775.1 of Grammomys surdaster. Lineage (NCBI taxonomy): Eukaryota > Metazoa > Chordata > Mammalia > Rodentia > Muridae > Grammomys > Grammomys surdaster. Next base: position 4,564,205 of record NW_021604670.1, read on the forward strand.
CAGCTCCCATGGCAGCCCTCAGACATAACAAATGTTATATAGTAAAGATCCCATGAATATTTAAGTGCATGGACCTCAGCGCTCAGCACCACTGACAGTACCTGAGGTTCCTGCTACTAAAATGATCAGTAGTCATCTCTGCCACCAACAACCACCTGTACTATGAATACCAGAGCCACTGACTAAGCATACAAAACTGAACATAGCTGTTAGAAAGTTATATTGATTGTTTAAAAATTATACTATATTTCATTTTACTTCTGTATTTCATTTCTAAAATTCATGTTGTTTTACTCATGACCATCCTATTTTCATCAGATAGGTAAGTGCCTTGTAGCAAGTGACTAGCCTTGAAGCACTTTCATCTTTTATGATAGTACGGCGGTTCTCAACCTTCCTAATGTTGTAATCCTTTAATACAGTTGCTCATGTTGTAGTAACCCCAACCATAAAATTAGTCTTGTTGTGTATTTTATAACTGTAATTTTGCTACTGTTATGAATTTTAATGTTAATATTTGTTTTCTTGTGGTCTTAGGTGACATCTATGAAAGGGTATTTTGACACCCAAAGGATCATTTGACCCCCAAAGGGGTTTCAAGCTACAGGTTGAGAACCATTGCTATAGAACATGCTTAAAGATTTTTTTATACACTGGATACATAGAGAAAAGGCTGGTAATATATGAAGGCACATCTGGAGACTGAAGTGTTTGATATATACATACAATACTACACAAAACTTATAACAACTGTCACTTTTGATAGCACAGCCAAAGGCACAAAGACATAAAAGTCAAACAAAAAAATCTGGATGAAAAAAATGGGATAAAGTTACAGTGGAGAAACTTGGTCATAAGAACGTGCTGTAACTGAATTCCAAACACAAGGGAAAGATTTAGAAACATGTGAGAGGCTGCACTTATGGGGGCACAGTTTTCTCAGTAAATGGATTCTGTAATTGGAATTTTTGTTTCTTCTTTCCCTCTGAGAGTGTGTGGATGAGAGTTAATTAATGTGGTGAAATTGTGCAGTATCTGTGAATATGAAATTTTATTGGAGAGCTGAACTCTACAACATCTGTGCAAATTGGAGGTTGTTAGAAGAAAAAACTAAAGAAGGCCTAGATCTTAGTCTCTGACAATTTGGGTTCCAGAGGTAAGATTTTGTAACTGGGCAAGGGTGAAAATGGAGGAAGACAAACTTCACATTTATAACGAGTGATTTTTTTTTTAATCCCATTTGTATCATTTTATGTGTAACCCTCAATGATCAACACTTTGGGATCATTTTCAAACTGTATAGTCAATTTTTTCTTTTTTGGTGCATTTGATATAAACTGTCTCTTGCAGACTGTATATTGAAAGCTTTGTACTCAGTGCAGTGTAGGGCATAGGTTGCTTCTGAGAGGTTATGGAAGGGTTCTCACAGGGTTCTCAGTTTATCAGTGGGTCAACATTTAGTTGGATAGATTACTGGAGATAGAGTCTATGTAGAGAACTGGAAATTCTAAAAGAAATGCTGTAATTTCTAGATGCCTGTGATCTATTAAATAGATCCAGCTATGGACAAAGTAGGGAATCTCATGAAATTAAACGCTTCTGTAGTTTTTTAGAGAAAAGTGTCAAGTGAAGAAACAGACTACAGAATAGGAGAGAATCCTAGCTAGCTGTGCCTGACTGGGACTTAGTATATATGAAGAACTTAAAATAACTAAATACCAAGGAAACAAAACAATTAAATAGGGGAGTATGGAATTTATCAGAAATTTCTCAAAAGAAGGAATAAAATGAGCTAATAAGTATTTTTAAAATTTTCAGCATTCTTTGCTACTAGGAAGATGTGCATCAGTGAATGGCCACACACTCTAGAATATTTGGGCAACACAAGGTAGACTTGGGATGCTGAAAAACAAAAGACACAAAAATGACAAAGTAGAGTGGGTAATGAGGAAGGTGCAGAAGTGTTTGGGTGGTAAATATAATCAAAACATTTTGTATGAAATTCCCAAAGGACCAATAAACATTTACAAAGCTACTTTTAGAGTTTATCTTACTCAAGAATGGGTATTATAAAGAAACTAAAGGCTTAAATGATGATGTGCATGTGTGTATTATGTCCCATTATATGTAGTTTCCCACTGGAACTTCATGGTAAGACCCTATTACTGAGAGCATTGTACACTTAGATCATGGGACATAGGAAAAATCAAGTTGAAGCGGAGATGAAAGCTTCTTCTCTACAAGCTAGCTTTCATGGTACCAGAAGTGCTATGCAGGTTACTGGGTAACAAAAGTCAGTAACAGTCTTACCACATTGTGACTCTTGTGAACTTTAGTAATGACCTGACAGACAAGATGTAGCTTCCAGTATAATAATGCCATGTTTGTTATTGAAATAATTAATTGCTTCCTGATTTGATTTGAGGCTGGCTTCATACAAAGGAACTCATGTTTGGTAATGTAAACCCAGTCAAGAACCTGTGTCTGGGGAGATCATGAGACCTAATGGGAAATCTACTACTGTTGTTTTTCTAAATGACCATGTATTTAAACTACTTTTAAAATATTCACATTAAATACTAATAGATTAGGGTTGAACCTAGTCATCAGACAAAGTTAATATGACATCAGGCAGTTAGTTAAAGCAAAATTTATTACCAACCAAAATGCCAAGAATGAATGTGAAGGCTCTTCACATTCATTCTGCACACAATGGTACAGCTATATTACCTCTTCCAAGATTCAGCAAACATCAAAGAAGAAGCCAGTGTACAAAATGGAAGGGCCAAAACGACTGGAGAATCATGCAGCAAAAAGATGTCTTTTGTATGTGACATTTATTTCAATCACAGACTCAGAGTGTAGCTTTGTTTTCTGCACAAGACCTACACATAGATGGACACTGTGCTTCATAGTTTCATGTCAATTTGCTCGAGCCGTTTCAGAGGATGGAAATTTACCTGGGAAAATGCCTTAATAGATTAGGCTGCATGTAGCCCTGTAGGGCATTTTCTTAATTAGTGATAGTTGTATGAGTACTTAGCCAATTGTGGGTAGTGATATACCTGGGTTGGTGGTCCTATATTCTGTAAGAAAGCAGACTGGGCAGTGCATAAATGCAAACTAATAAACAACATTCCACCATGGCTTCTGCATCAACTCCTGCCTCCAGGATCCTGTTCTGTTACGGAAAGATATGGAAGTATAAACTAAATAAACCCTTTATTCTCCAGTTTTTGCTAAAGGTGTTTCATCATGCCAATACTAACCAAGTCTGATCCCATCAACATTTCATCATGGATAGAAAAAAGGCCCCTCAGATTATAGTCATCCTTGAGGGATTATTGGTAGTTAATAGTTCTTGAGGTAGATAATATAATTTTCTTCAGTATTGATTGTGCCCACTGATAGCTGCCCTTACTCCAGTAAATAACCTCCTACCTATATTTAGGCATGAAACTTTAATCTTAGTAGGACTGTCTTTGTCTGCCTCTTTACCTCTGTCTCTCACTCTATCTGTTTCTCTTTATCTCTCTCACAGAGACCCACACTAGATAACTAACTAACTAACTAACTAACTAACTAACTAAAAGACATGGATATAGGAGAAGGAATGAAGGATTCCACTGGGAACAAAGTATGAGATGAGAATTTAAGGTAAAAGTGGCAGAAAATTATTATGTAAATATAAAAAGTTGCTAAAACATATTTTTCTTTTATTGAAAATAGGCTTAAAAATACAATATTTTCTGATTGAGGTTTCCCCTCTATTTCTCCTAGTTCTTCCCTACTTCCCCTCTCATTCAGGTTTACACTCTTTCTGTCTGTCTATAGAAAGCACAAGTGGAATGATAATAAAATTAAATACAATATAATAAGTTAAATCAAAATTAAGTAAATTGTTTTAACTTTTCATAGGTAGCTTATGAATTTAAAGAATGCTGTTCTGCTGAGTGTTGATAAAATTACCCATGGCCTGAGGTAAGTATTTCTATTTTGGTCAAGCTTTAAGAATGGCATTTATAACTTGATTATGCTAGCTCTTTTTGTTCTGGGAATACTTTTCTTCCTGCCTATTGTGTAAAAGTTTGTCTTTAACAACATTAACATGTTGGCAGCCAAAGTACAGTGGCTTGAAACTGAAAATGGACCCCCAGACAGAGTTATTAAATTAACAGGCTGGCAAGCCAAGGACGGGTATGATTCTGCATGGAGACTTACCAACCTAAGACATAAGTGCATTGCTTTTGACAATGCATATTCCATGAAGGGTAAGGAAGGCATTCTTGTCAGAATGACCTAAGACAGACTCAGTCTTGTTTTTGAAATTAAAAATGAGGAGAAGCAGAAGCTTTTGGGGGTGCTTGGCAAGAATCTGACATTGGCCAAGGACAAGGAAATGGGCTTCAGGCAGGAATCTGACATTAAGCTAGAACAAAGAAGTAATTTCAGGCAGTAATCTAAATCTTAGGCTAGAACAAGAAACTAGGCTTTAGAGATGAAAATGACTTTGGGCTAGGACAGGGAAGTAGGCTCAGATATTTTGGTCATCTTGATAAGCCTTTAGAAACAGTGATCACAAGAGGGTTCACTGAACTTTGTTTATGGCCTTGGTTGTTCTTTGACTATTTGTATTTGTTGTCTTGTTTGTTTCTTGACTATTTGCATCTATTGTATTGCTAGACCCTCAACCTAGAACTGACCTTCATATTTGCATGCATTTAAAATGGTATAAAAGCAAAAAGGAGGAGGAAGGATGGGATAGGGAGTTTATAGGGAGGGGAAATGGGGAAAGGGAATGACATCTTAAATGTAAATAAATAAAATATCCAATAAAAAAGTGAATTGTAATAGAACTGAACAAACAGAAGTAAGAGAGCCCAAGAAAAAGCATAAGAAATGAATAAAGATGCAGAAACTTATGCATTTGCACACTTAGGAATATCATAAAACACAAACTGGAAGTCATAATGTATATGTAAAACCTGTAAGATGAAAATAAATGAGTAAAAGTAAAATTAGAAATAAATTAAAATTTTCCTGACATGATATCTTGAAAAAACAACAATTTTAAAAAGAACAAGTATCTGACTTAATAGTATACAAATTTGTTTTCATCTTTAAATTAAGATGAAATATACTTGCATACCAATTATAAAATATAACAGTTTTTATATATTATCAGGAAATTTATGTTTTATATCTTATTTTACATACCTATATACTTGGGGTCACATACATATTTCCCAGGGATGAAGGAGGTGTGAGTAGAAAAACAAACTTAATCTGCTGGCTCTAGACTGAGTAAAGTATACTAATGATCAGTTGATTTTGATATAAAATGAAAATAGAAATTTATTTTAACATATTTATTTTGTCTACTTGTGGTATTATTTTCTAGTTAAGAGATTGCACACACACACACACACACACAGAGTATGTGACATGGTTAGTATTGGCATGATGAAATACCTTTAGCAAAAACAACTGGAGAAGAAAGGATTTATTTAGTTTATACTTCCGCATCTGTTCACAACATGGCAGGAACCTGGAGGCAGGTGTTAATACACACACACACACACACACACACACACACACACACACACACACACAGAATACACACACACACACACACACACAGAGAATATGTGTGTGCTTATCTACATTTATGGACAGAAACAATCACAAGATGTTTCATGTAATTAGTCAGTAAATATATTTAAATTATGCTGTGTAAGTACATTGCTAATTCTGGAGCTATCAAAAATAGAAACAATACTGTTTTGTTCATTACCAAACTATATTACAACAATTGCAAAGAAAACAAGAACAGATTTTAGAAGAGATTAGTCAATTTTGAATTTAGCTGTTATTTCAGTAATAAAAAAGATAATTTTATGCATTTTTACTCTTTATTACCATTTCAACTAAGCTCAAAGAAACAGAATATTCCTTATAACTAGATATTCATAGAATAAGACCATTAAAATTTATTATTGTTTCTTTTGTTTTTTCAGACTATAATATACTTGTAATTTTTGTCTTCCCTTTCCTCTCTTCAAGCTCTCCTGAATACTCGTCCCTTCTGTCTAACAAATTCATAGCTTCTTTTCCCATTAGTGTTGTTACAAATAGATATATGTATATTAATATATACCTAAATACATAAATGCATATTGATCAGTCTGTATAGTGTTGCTTTTATTTAGGTTTCAGATCTGATCATTTGGTATTGGATAAGCAATTGGTGTGTTTTTGCCTGAGGAAGACTATTTGTTTTCATCTTGGTATTCTTAGGTTGCCTATAGTTCCTTGTGTAGGATTGAGGCCTCATGAGCTTTTCTCTGTCCACTTAAGCAGGTCTAAGTGGTGATTTATTCCTTACTCAGGTGTAGGTGTAATGTTTGTTTCAATCCCAACACAACATTGTAATGCTTATACATAGAATCTTCTGTCTCAAATTTGTGTTTGCAATTCTTATCATTTATTCTCTGCCTTGTTAATAAACCCTGATCACTCAATGGTCAAGCAAAAGAGAGAATACTGCTGCGTATGTCAGAGAGACAGAGAGATCTGTCATGAAGATGAAGAGATCATCTAGGAAGGTTTAGGAATTGAAGTCATGAGGAAGAGCTCCAGAGAGTGATTGTAGAAACAAACTTGAAGCCCAAAGAGCCATACCAATAATAATAAGTATACTCGGATCATGGCTGGGAGATAGCCAGATTAGCTTAGAGGTAAGGTAGATCATTTAATTGCTTAGCTATTGAGGTAAACCTTGAAATAAATCTTGGATTCTCTATGTAACTGGGGTCTAATATAAAGTAAGGAAATATAATAAATTAATTCACTGTATGTTTATGACAAATATTTGTAATGAAGTTAGGATCATACTGATATATGAAAGTAGGATTCTATGTAGTTCTCCAAGATCCATGACTTCACTATCCTTGGATATTTGTCTAGGTTATTAGTACCTGTATAATTTCCCTTTTATTGAGTGGGCTATAAATTCAAATAGAGAGCTGTTGGTTACTACCAGGGTACATATGTCACTATTCCATTCTTAGAATTATTATGCCATGCTGGTCATTATTGTGATTCATAGTTTTCGTAGCTGGGTAGGACTATTGCTTGCTTCTCTGCTTTGAACATTTTCATGGTACCTTCTGGTACCATGAAAGCATGGCCCCAGAGAGGATGCATTAAGGTCAGTTCCAACTAAGTGTCTCCTGGACCCGTTGTTTGAAATGCACAGTATCTTGAGCAATTAGAACTTACCTTCTACTTTTGGTGGCATCAAGGGCAAAAGAAATAGTCTGTAATGTTTTGGACATCTCTAGATTATCTTTAACAAACAACTCAAAATATGATTTCTCATGCCTGGTGTTGGGGATTTTGTTAGATGGTCTTTGGCTCTTGGTGAGTTAATTTTCAGTTCAAATTTTAAAAATTGCATTTAAATTATATATATGTATTTATATACCCAACTTATATGTAATATATATGCAAAAGATAGTTAATAATAATATGTTTCATTATGAAAATTTCAGACATCCTTACTGTTATTTTACCTCTTTCTCTTTTTATTTGGTGGATGCATCCACCCCCTCTCCTAACTAGAGATCCAATTTTTCCCTTTCCATTTCATCAGACCACGTAACCTCAAGTTTTCCTGGAAATTATCTTTCACTTATGACAGTTTAGATAAACTTTGAAATCCAACTCTGATTAGAAATGTGCCCTAATCTCACTCTCATCAATGGACAAATTGTTTAGACAAAAAATAAAGTGAGAAATAGCAGAGTTAATATGTTATTACTCAACTGGACCCAATAAATATCTACACAATATTTCACCCAAACACAAAAGATAATACCTTTTTCTCAGCAACTTATGAAACATCTTCAAAAATTGACCACATCTTCAATCAGAAAGCAAATCTCAATAGACAAGAAAATTGAAATAACCTCCTATATCCTATCAGACCACTATGAATTAAAGCTGGATTTCAGTAACAACAGAAACAACAGAAAGCCTACAAACTCAGGGAAACTGAACAACTCTCTCAGGAATGATTACTGCGTCAAATCAGAAATAAAGAAATAAATTAAAGGCTTCCTAGAATTCAATGAAAAAGTATACATCATGCCCAAACTTGTGAGACACAATGAAAGCTGTGCTAAAAGGAAACTTCATAACAATAAGTGCCTTAAAAAAAAATGGAGAGATAGCCTACTACCAACTTAACAGCACACCTAAAAGCCATAGAAAACAAAAGAAGCAAATACACCCAAGAGGCATAAATGGAAAGAAGTAGTCACTCAGGGTTGAATCAATAAGTGAGCTATACAAATAATTATCAAAACAAAGAGATGGGTGGGTTTTTGTGTGTATGTGTGTGAAAATCAACAAGATAAACATTTATCAAAAATAACTAAAATGCAGAGAGAAAATATCAAAATTAACGAAATCAGAAATAAAAAGAGGGATACAACAACAGACATATAGTAAGTCCAAAGAATCATTAGGTCATATTTCAAAAATGTATACTCTACAAGATTAAATAATTTAAAAGATATGGACAATTTTCTTGACAGACATCACTTACCAAAGTTAGATCGTAACTATAATAAACAACTTAAACAAAGAAATAGACATAGTTATACAAAGTTTCCCAAATGAACAAACAAACAAACCAGAGTCAGATGGTCTCAGTGCAGAATTCTACCAGACTTTCAAGAAGAGCTAATACCAATTATTCTAGATGTATTTTACAAAATTGAAACAGCATGTACGTTACCAAATTTATTTATGAGGCCACAGTCACCCTAATACTCAAAAGACACAAAGACTAAAAACAGAAAGAGAATTAGAGAGAAATTTCCCTCATGAACTTTGATGCAAAAATACTCAATAAAAAAGGAAGACCAACAGAGTCAATTATCCTGGACCCCTTGGAACTCTCAGAAACTGACCCACCAAAGAGCATACAGGGGTTAGACCAAGCCCCTCCTCCACTCTGCCCTGCCTACCCCCTCACATATGTAGTAGACATGCAGCTCAGTCTCCATGGCTGATCTCAGTGGGAAAGACTTGATGCACCAGGGTAGAGGGATACCCAGAGAGCCTCCAACCTCTCAGAGGAGAAGGGAAGGGGGAGAGAAGGACTCCATGGAAGGAAACAGACCAGATCAGCATTTGAAATGTAAATAAACAAACAAATAATACTCAACAAAACACTTGTAAACAGAATTCAAGAACACATCCACAAGATCATCTACGACGATCAAGTAAGCTTCATCTCAGAGATATCAGGATGGTTCAACATAAAAAATAAATCTGTCAACATTATTCAACATATAAACAAACTGAAAAAAAAGAAAAACATGATTGTCTCAATAGATGCTGAAAATACTTTGATGAAATATAACACTACTTAATGGTAAAAGTCTTGGATAGATCATGGATACAAGAGACATACATAAACAATAAAGGCAATTTACAGCAAATGTATATCAAATTAAATGAAGACAAAAATCAAAGTACTTCCAATAAAATCAGAAACAAGGCAAGGCTGTCAACTCTCTTCATATCTATTCAAATTTGTACTTGAAGTTCTGTCCATAGTATTAAAACAACTAAAGGAGATTAGGAAAAGATAAAAATTGGAAAGGAAGAAGTCAAAGTATTGTTATTTAAATATGATATGATAGTATACATAAGCAACTTCAAAATTCCTTACGGAGAACTCCTACATCTAATAAACACCCTCAGCAAAGCAGCTGGCTACAAGGTTATCTAAACAAAAATACAGTTTTCCTATATAGAAACAATGAACATTCTGAGAAAGATATCAGGGAAATCACACCCTTCACAACAGCCACAAATAATATAAAATATTTTGGAGTGATTTTTAACCAAGCAAGTGAAAGACCCCTGACAAGAACTCCAAATCTTTTTTTTTTCAAAATTTAAAAGATTATTTTTAATTTCATACATGGATATAATGTGTTTTGATCAAATCTATCTATCCCTTACCCCTTCCCTTCCATCTTTTCCCATACTCTCTGCCACTTTTCTCTCCCAACTTCATGTACTGTTTTTATAACTCATTGAGTCCACTTAATGTGGCAAGAACTTCAAATCTTTAAAGGAAGAAATTGAAGGTGTTCTTTGAAATGATAAAGATGATTGATGGCAACCCCACACAAAGAGCAACACAGTCCACTGACCTGGACCACTGGAGCTCTCAGAGACAGGACAACCAACCGTAGAGCATACATGGGCTGGACTGAGGCCCTAGCACTTATGCAACAGATAGCTGCCTTCTCTGGCTTTAGTGGGAGAGGATGTGAGTAATCCCTTAGAGATGTGATGCTCAAGGGTGGGGAGATATGGGAGGGAGCACCCTCTCAGAGTCCAGGTGGAGAAGGGACATGGGGAGGCAACATTTGGGATATAAATAAATAAGTAGAAAAAATAAGACTGATAAATTGTTAGATCAATTGCAAAAGGAAGAGATAAACATAACAATACAATTGGAGATGAAAAGGGAGACATTACAACAGATAATAATGGGACTAAAAAATTATAAAACAAGCTGTTAAACCTACATTTCAATAAGTTGAATAATCTAAAGGAAATGGGATGAATTCCTAGTTGTATATATACTACCAAAACTAAACAAACAAAAAATAAGCAATTATAAACATATTTTATATCAGCATCAAGGTGGAAGCTGTAGTGCAAATTCTCTCTTCCTCCCTACTCTTTCAAAAACAATAGTTCAAGATCAGATGGATTAACTGCAGATATCTGTCAAACTTTTAAAGACCTAACATGAATATTAATTCAAACTATTTCATAAATACAAAAGAAGGAATGCTGCCAAACTCTTTTTATGAAGTAAGAATAATCCTAACACCAAAACCGAATAAAGACACAGCAAGAACAGAAAGTCAAAGACTGATCTCCATGGTGAACATAGATGTCAAAATTGATGGGAAAATACTGGAAAACCTAATTGAACATTACATCAAAAAGATAATTCACCATGATAAAGTTGGTTTCATTCAAGAGATGCAGGGATGACACGACACAAGTAAATCAGTGTTATCTATTACACAAATAGACTCAAGGTTGGAAGTTACATGGTCATTTCTATTTGATAGAAAATGTCCTCTGACAAAATCTAACACTCAGTATGCAAAAAAAAAAAAAATAATGGAAAGGATAGGAATGGAGGGAATGTAACACAACATAATAAAGGCTGCATACCAAAGCCAACATCATGCTAATATTAAAATAAAGAAGAATTTCAATTGAGATGAGTAACCATACTGGGATGCACACGTTCACCATTCTTATTCCATATAGTGCTTGAGGGAACCTAGGAAGTTGGTATTGGAAAGTAATACTTTACGAAAATAGGAACACTAGAACACAGGTACAAAGAAAGCAAAGAGGGAAATACTTCACATGGAAACACAAGGGAGGTTGCAGATCTGAGGGTATATATGGCATGAAAGATATATTTGAAAGTGACAAAAGTCCTGTCAGGTTGAAAGGAAACTTCATTTCCCCAAATTCCAAAATGTAGAAGGGACAAATGGCTATCTGTAGTACTTATTCATATATCAAAGTGCATACTGGCTTCCAGGCCCCCTCAGAATCACAAGTACCAGTTACACATTTCAAAATTCATGCTAGCATCCTCTCTTCTCACAGCCCCCTCCACAAACGTTCCCATTCTCATTATAGTCTGTAACAGTACTGTTTAGGCTCTGCTTTCTCTGTGTCTCTCTCTCTATGCTCTCTTCCCTTCCTACTCCTGTTTCTCACCTGGTCACGTCCAGTCGGTCTGTTGGCCATGTGCAGTACATTCTTTCTCTGCTCTAGATTCTTCCAGATATCTCTGGCTATTCTCTCTTTCCTATATACAATAAAATCCCTACCCACAACCCATACCATGGAGTGGTCATGTTGTCACTTTTTACAGAAACCTACATCATATAAACCAAATGACAAATACAAAAGAAAGACTGAAGAGAGTTAACTTCATGGCTAGACAATACTGCCCTTAGAAGCACTCAGTTACTGGAAAATTCTCTGCCCCAAGTGTGAGACCCCTCCACAGGAGTTGATGAGGAGGTCTTAGGTAACCCAAAACAAGTAATTCTTTGATTATTACAAGAGTTAGAAGATAAGATAGCATCTATATCATTGGCAAACTGTAAAGAAAGCAAACTGGAACTGAAATGAAAACTTCCTCTCTGATGGTTAGCTATCAGCACCAGGATTCAGGTGGCTGGGGGTGGGGGCACACCATTGGACTTGGCCAGATATTCCTCCTGCAAATCTAAATATCACCTGACTGGCAATTGTGACACAACTGTTGTGTTGGAACCAACTGCCCTCTGGTTAAATTTGAGGGCTGCTTTATAGGAGGGAACCTGATCCATGTACTGTGAGTTTGGTTATCAAGCTACGCCTGAGTTGGTTATATTTCCTATTGTTGTATAATTAAATGGAAATAGCATTTAGATCCCTTAAAATCTGTGTTTATAGCCTTAGACAAAAGCTACTCTAAGCCTTGATCAGAGAAGCTTTTTGCCAGTGAATGATAGTGAATTTAGATTCATGACCAACCAGGAAGCTAAGAATGAGTGAATGGTGAGGGTTCTGTCCTATACAAGAACTTTATATCAGGACCTCAAAAGTTCAGTGAACATTGTAGAAGAATTGAGAAGTATACAATGTCCAGAAGATGGGATGAAGTGTGTTGAAATGCCATATTCTGAACTAGATTAAAAACACTGAAATTATGGACTGATAACAATTGTAGTTACATTGGACAGATATGACTGATTGTCACTAATCAAACATGGAAGGGGAAGAGGCTAGAGGACTCCTACTCTACAGTAGTTACTGGGTAGTTGTTGGTTTAGCAGAGGGGGCATCATGGTCTTCATTTATGTACTCATAGCCAAGGAAGAAAAGCAAAATGAGGAAGGCTCCTGAGGCAGGTCAATCTCATTAAATGAATGAAACCTTGAAGATGCCTTCAACCAACACTGGAAAAAAACAAGATTTAAGAAAAAGGAAGAGGCAATTAGAAATATGCTATACTTGTTAGTAGAAAACACTGCATTGATTTCTCCTTAATAAAATGTTAATGAGAACCTCTAAGAGTTCTTGGCTTAAAATATTGTGGATTCATAGGCTTTGTGGAGTCACCTAGACTTCCACAAATTTATCAAGCCATTGCAAAGAAAAGTGACTGAGGCCTTTAAAGATGTTAATGCTATTCTTAACAAAGACTTCAAAACAGATGAACTCAAAAGACAAGTTAATTAACACATGCCAATGAAACTAATAGGAAAATTATTGGTGTATGTGTAGCTATGTGTGAGTGAGTGTATAATGTGGAAACTGAAGTTGAAAGCAACAATCAAAGAAATCAGGGGCCCTCTTGTTAGTTAAGAGTTGCTAGGGATATTGCTGTATTAAACACTTATTACAGGTAACTGTGCATCCTTTTAAATCTCTTAGAAGTAAAGAAGTTTGGGACAAAGATTCTCATGTCTAGAGATTTGAGTGTTTATATTTTTTTAAAAGGGGTCTATTCTATGAAATGAGCTACACTAATCAAAGCATTAGGGAGTGATAAGTAAATCAGAGGAACAAACACACTTATAATGAGAGATTTAGTTGCTAAGCAAATTGATATACTGTGTCAGCTGCTCTGTTCAGTGTGGTATAGGAAAAGTGATGTGGGCAGGCGACCTACATTCAGAAGACTACTTAGTAATCATAGGGATAACTAGCATAAGTGGTACAATCCAGTACAGGCACAAAACCCACCATAGTGTATGTTTTTAAGGCCGTACAAAGAGACCCTAAATCTCAAAATTCCATTTCCTGGCTCTTTAGAGTGCACCCTCCCCCATAATGGGGCCAAGGGAATGTTCCCTTTGTGTTTCCTTTCTGAGTTCTATGCAAACCATTTTCCCTTCTCATTCAGTCAAGTTCAGTCAAGATCAGTAGAAAAACTATGATATTTTTGTTAAGTTGAGCACAGAGTACAGGAAAGATTTGGAATTTACTTAGGGCTTGAACTAAGCCTTCCAATGGAAAGGAAGTAGCAACTACAGTAGTTTTGACTTGCAGCAAGAATGAAAATCAAGGGCCAAGGAAACAGCACTGGAGTTACCAGAAATGCTTTGATCTCATGGTAATACTTGCTCATGGGTCAGAGAACTTTATCAGTAGTTTTGGCATGAGAAATATGGCAAATAGGAAGAATAAGTGCTCAGTAAAGTTGAGAAGATGGCATAATCTAGTTAGGAAGTAAACAGACTTAAAGGAATCATACACAGGTGAGCAACTCAGGATTTTATTAAATCTGCTTTCAACTCTGCATTGCCAGAGCTATTTCTGATATCTTAATTTCTAACTATCTTTGTCTTGATCACTGTTACTGGAGGAAGATACTTTGTCAGGAGCTGAAAAGCTGAAGCCTAAACTTCCTGAGTATGACCATCAGTTTTAAACACTAAGCCAGAGGTTCACAGGCATTTCACAGCTGCTGTTACCTGGTATACTTATCCAATGGTAGAGCTAAATCATGTCAAGATGGGTTATATAGCCCATAATAGATGGTCAGTTAATTTTTAGTGAAGGAGAACATTAATCCTGGGTATTTAATTGATACCAGCAGTTATGATTTGAAGCAGGGTAGTAGTTAAATGTTAGTGTCTAGAGTTGCTGTATACAGGAAGTATATCAATTTTAATATAAAGCCATTTTCTCTTTAATTATTTAAATGAACACACTTTTTTTTTTGTAAACCAATTTAAGAAGACACTCACTCTCAAGAGGATTGGGGATGAATGTGACTTTTATCAAAGGAACTTGTATCACTTACGTCCAACACCAGTTACTTGGGGTCCTCTAGCGTAGGAGGAGAACTATAGCATCAAGTAAACAATATGAAAACTAATTTATTCTGAGCATATTGACAGAGCCCCAAATGTTTTGAAAGGGAGTTGTTAAATCCATGCCTTAAATTTAACTGAGTAATTTAATTAATTTGTTAATTAAATTGTAAAACCAGAAAGAAGTTAAATACTTTTTAATTCCAAGAGGGAAAAATCAGGGCACAGTCACAATGAAGCCAAACCAATACTAAAATTCACCAGTGAAAAAATTTTGGTGCTTGATGTCTGGGTTCCCCTTATAATCTTTTGGGCTTCAAGGGGCTTGACCAATCTCATTTACCTAGCTCTGTCATTCATAGTATAAGGTTCTTGTCTCATAGGCTCAGGCTAGTTCTACTCTATCGCTTCTGCTGTCCTTGGTGATTGTTCAATGGTATAGTTGGCTCCAAAATGCTGGCATCTTCATGGCAACTGAGATGAATTTTCATTAACTACCTCTCATGGATTCTTTTTGGGGACTCTAAATCTACCACATGGTGATAACCTCAGCCTCTCTTCTGTTTCCTTCAATAGCTGGGGTTATTTATTGGTACTGAGGCTGCACCTTTACCAATATCTTCTCCTGCTTATGATAACATCTTAGTGACATCAATATCCATATCACTTTGAAAACTTTTACACATTACCTTGTGCTACTAGCATGAGGTATAGCCCTGGCCTGTACCCAGAGCTTTTATGTGATGGTTCCAAGGAAACACTTTCCAGGGGTCACTTCAATGATGCTGGTCTTATTACTTATTAGTCTTGTGACTAATTTCTCAGATCCAGCAGATCAGTGTCAATTGTCTCAGAAAAGTAACAATTTCACTTTAATGGGACTGATCTCTTAATAAGGGTGATTTGTCAGGCTCACCTAATCATAACCGCATATTCTTAACACAAAATATCATGCAAACAGCCTTGGTAGATTCTTGGTTCCCTACAAAACTCACAAACCAGGTCCCCAGGATCTGCACTTCTCACTACTTTTCTTTTCCAAGCTTCCACAGATCAAACCATTATGCTTTGAACATTCAATGTGTTTTCCAGTCCAACGTTCTAAAGTCTTTTCATAATCTTCTCTAAAACACATGGTCAGGTCTCTTCCCACAATACTCCATGACCTGATACCAATTTATGTCTTAGTTAGGGCTTCTATAGCTGTAATAAAACATCATGACCATAAGCAACTCTAAGATGAAAGGGTTTATTTCACCTCACAGATTATTAGATTCTTTCACTGAGGGAACTCAGAGCATGAACTCAATCAGGGCAGGAACCTGGAGGCAGGAAATCAAGCAGAGGTAACAAAGAAATGCTACCTAATGGCTTGTTCATCCTGCTTTCTTACAGTACCCAGGACCAGGGTTGGTACCACCTATAGTAAGCTGGAGCTTCACACATCTATTTCAATCCAAGAAAATGCGCCCACAGACTTGCCTACTGGGAAATCCTATGGAAGCATTTGTAAAATTAAGTTCTTTCTTCTCAGATGATCCTAGCTTGAGTTGGTTTTACATAAAACTAACCAGCACAGTAGTAGACTGAAAGAGCCTGTTATATTGGGCATATGTAATGAAGGAATTTTAGGACTCTTGTAAAACTAAAGAATTAATATGTCCTACAAACTAGGGTTTTTTAGATTTCAAATTGTTGTAACTATGAATTTCATGGCTGTTGGTTCTCACATTGGCTCCAAGTCCAGCCTGCATAGGGACACTTATTTCATGGATTTCGGAAAACCCTCAGATTTTCTGGCTAAGCCTAGGAAGCCTTGCCTAGTAGAGGACATGGTAATCTGCCAGATGATGATTGTTTTTGATCCTGCTTGAGAACTGACTCACGCTACCAAGGCTTAGAACCTTGCTGTTTATTATTAGCCGTGCACTATAAACCCTTTCGTTTACAAATCATTTAAATTAGTTTTTTCCTCCCACAGGCTGCTGATTAACTCACAAGCTAAGGAGCAAACTATGGCTGAAGCAGGTTAAAAGACTGCCCAGTGTTACGTGGAAGCTGTGGGGGTAGAGATGTTGCGCCAACAGAATGCCCTGGAGTCCTCTCAGCCCACTGAGTCACTGTGTAGCTGAACATCTTGGCTCGGCTCCTTTTCAGCTTACGTTATGAGTCCTAATGCAACCTTCGCCACAGGAAGTCTGCAGATCCTCTGCTTGGTGTCCACAGTTATGAATAGTACTTTAGTAAAATGTATTTGAGCTGCAGTGTAAGTAATTGAGTTAAACTTCTTCATCTGGCTCTTGAGGCTGGGAAAACCTGGTTTTCTTAAGCTTCCCATATCCTCAGGATACAATGTCTCCAAAGGCCTGTCAAACCGCTAGAATATTCAAGGAAAGATAGTTTGTACTTGAGTTTGAAAATGTGTTTATTTTCAGCCTTGGCTGACTAGAATAATGGTCTGAGAAATGTGTGCATGAGACAGCGAATTAAGATAAATGTCCTAAATTTGACTCCCACAGTGACAGCCCACCTCCACAAACTCATATGCCTTCTGACTTACTTTCCCCCCCCGCCTTTAAATGCATAAGGCTACTGAAAAATAAGTGGAAAAGCATTTATCCCTTTTAACTATTAAGTTATTTTCAGACCTTAGAATAGAATGGAATATGGAGATTTTTAATCAAGTAGTAATATATTCTGAGTTGACTTACTTCGGAGGCAGATGAAGAAATTAAGGCTACTTCTGACTTCGTGCGTGTGTGCATGCATGTGTACATGCATGTGTTTTGGGTTTGAATGTAACTAACACCCATTTGTGTGGCCTATTTTGGGTACAAATATGAAATATCCTTGCAGGTATGCTCATGTGCTTTTTAACTTGGTGTCAAATAGTGATGCTGTTTGGGAAGGTCATTGACCCTTTGGGAGATGGAGCCCTGCTAGAGAAAGTATCTTGCTGGCTATATCCTTGAAATTTTGTAGCCTGGCCTCAGTTCTGGATCACTTTCTGTCCATGCCATGTGACTGGCAGTCTCCTGTTGCCATGTGTTCCTGATCATGAAGCACTATGCCTCCACAAATTGTAATCCAAAAGCAAGGCTCCCATAGGTTGATCTTGTCAGTTACTTTCTCACAGCTAGAAGAGAAGTAATTAATATACAGGACTTTACATTCTTATATTAAAATCTCTTCCCCGAATATGATCCTGTGAGGGAGCACTGCCTCTGGGAGTTAGTAGCTCATAAAATAGAACACTTAGGATTGGGACTAGCTCTTATAATAGAAAGTCTGTTACTATAGACCAGAATGAGAAGTAGGCCAGCTGGAAGAGGCCTGAAAGAGGACCCTCACTATAGCCGAAAACAGTTGTACTTTGATCTTGAACATGCAGCATCCAACATCCAGAAGTATAGCACAGAAATTGTTTATAAGTGTCCTAGCTCATAGTATTATTATTATTTAACATAACACACACACACACCATATATATATATATCATGGATCCTCCGGGACCAAATAGAAGCAATTTGTCTTTTGTTTCTAGGGCAATCATAATTATCTTCCCTTAACTCTTTTCTCAACTTAGTCTTTCTGGCTGCTTTAAAGGCTTCTTCTATTTTAGCATCCCACCCAAGCACATCTTCCCTTCTTGCCCCTCTCCCATATTCCAAGATTGCTCTTCCCTTCTCTTTCTATTCTGGTAACATGTTCATTACTCTGGGGATTACCTCATGAGGTTTCAGAGAGAAGTAATCTGACAAGGCAAGCTGGTGCACTCTGCAGAAAGAGCCTAATTGTTAAACTAATTCTCTCAGAGTTATTTACCTTTCAAAATGGGCTTGTTAACCCAAATGAATCTTCATTTGTTAGAATTTCACACCTGAGAAGATGAAAGGCAACCTATTCACACAGTGTGAAGAAGAGACTCAAGGGCAGTCAGATTTCTCCTGTCCTAGGATTGTAGTTCACATGCATTTATACATGAGGTTAGAAAACTCTAAATGCTGTTGAAAGTGTTTCTAAATTAGAATCATTTTCCTGTAGAATATTGGTCAGTTCAGAGAGCTCTTAGATAGAATAGATAAAGATGAAAGAAGAACATCTGGCTCATTGGACTTGTGCTCAGCTTATATGTAATCATGCTTCTTCTAAAATGGATTACTTGTCTGTATTCTAGAGGACCTATGATGTTGCTCCACGTTTGATATGGCACACAATGCCTTTTTCTTGAGGTTCACATTATCTGACCCTAGTAACGGAAGAAACAAAGTGGAAATTGCTTCTTTTACCTAGTAGTGGTTTTCTCTCCCTCTTCTATGACTTTCACTGACCTATGCAGATCTTGTCTGCTGGACCTGGGATCTGAAAATCTGAAAGAATGGGGTGGACTATAGTCTAATGCATTAGATGATCTTACTTTAGTTTAATATACTTTTATAGATGAATATAATGAAGAAAACAATGATCCAAGTAAGGTTGTTTGAGTTCAGAAAAACATGATCACAGAAACATGTATGTAAATACCAATAAGCACATACTAGATATTAACAGAGTATTTTTTCCTAAAAATTTCTCAGGACAGACCAATTTGTCTGTCTGGCATGTATTGTAGATTGAATATGGGAAAGTATGAAAGGAATGCAGAAGGTCATATCCAGATTTAGAGCACACTGATCACAATGGCCTCTATAGCTATGTTCTGACATATAACAAGACTAAACATGTCTTATAAAATTGAATGTAAATGTTTGTCACAGGAGGTATCAGATCCAGGAACAGTCCAGGGAACAAAATGCACCTGAGGTAAAATGTACTCTGCCTATTTTCCTGGAGCCTGTCTCACAGTTCCCCAAAGCATAATTCACCATGAGTCAATCTTTTGACCAAGTTTCAACATATGGGCGTGACGCTAAATTGATAGCATTTACCCCTTGGTGATTTGATTCTATAGAAATGGGATATAAAATAATTCTATGTCATAGCTTCTCATAGTTTTGATAGAATGACAAAATAGTTACAATGAAGCTGACCTCGAACTGTCAGCTGTGGAGAGATGATGATATGCATTCAGTTCTGGAATGCTCTCCATTTCCTTCATTTACAGTTTGCCTCTGGAATAAATTTTATCCTTGCCTCTAGGAAATGATAATAGATGAGAAAACAGCAAAACCCCTTAAACCAGTCTATTCTAAGACGGGGAAAAATCATCAAGAAGCTAAAGCTGGCAGCATTATTACTATTTGGCTCTGTTTAATACATGAGGAAAATTAAAGATTAGATATTATTGAAATTAGAAAGGAGTACTTTCTAATTGTTCAATTATAAAGGAAATAAGAGGAATACTTTTAACTGATACAAATTTCCCCCTTAAACTTCAACTATTTTCAGGTTGCAGTCTAGAATTAGCTCCTTAAAAATAATGGACGAGCTGTAGAAGAGATGACTCCATGAAGAGTGGCTTTGCCTGTGGGCAGCAGCTCACATGACTTGAGATTTCTGAAAGCCATGCTTACTCCTCATGATCACTGGCAACATCTTGTCCCTATTCAGGCAAAGAGTAAAAGTACAGGATTCCTAACCATATTATCTGCCCCCTCTCCTCTACCTGTAGACCATTCCAAGAGCTGGGCCATCTGCCATCTGATCTGTAGAAGGGGACACATTTTAGAATAAATGATCTGTTCTTTCTCAAGTGCCAGGCAATCATTAAATAGTTCTGTCTATTTCCACTGGATGAACAGATCTCCCACTGTTGCCTCTGCTTACATTGTTATTGAAACTCAGGACCATTCAAGAAAATAACAACAACAACAACAACAAAAACAACAAAAATCAAACCAAAACCCAAAACCAGGTGTTGTTGAATACACATTAAATGGTATTTTGATTGTCCATGTCTGTTTTTAGATTATTGGTTGGCCTAGAATTCACTCTAGCATTTGCTTTTCTTGACAACACTTGCATTTCCTGAAGTCACTGTCCCATTCATCTCCTTGTTCATTGCTTGTATGTACCAACACAATATGAGACTCAGGGAGGCAAAAGGCATTAAACATTTGTCGGATGAAAAAAAAATCAAAGCTAGAATATTATCCTGTGCTGAGTGGATAAATGAATGGATCTCACTTTCCATCCTAATCTAATTTTGCTGTCCAGGAGGAGTTGACACAGTTTGCCCTTGTTTTTGTAATTAAGCACACATTGCCCTTAGATTCTACGGAAGTATTCTTTGTAGCTGTCCAAGCTCTTCTACCAGTTCTGTTTCCAGAGTCTAAATTTTAGAGCTCTTAAGTGTTGTGCTATAAACATTTCCCTCTCCCTTAAATTGTTTCTAAGTGATGTAACATCATTTTCTTGGCTTTTATAACTGAAATTGCATATGTGTTACTTTTAATTTACCATTTCCATATATATATATATATATATATATATATATATATATATATATAATGGTTCTTTGAACATTTCCTAATTTCCTATGTGTTTTGATCATATTCTACCTTCCCCTACAGACTATGTAAAATTAGATTATTTTTATTTATTTTTTGAGTATTTCATATGTGTGTGAACTTCCTCACATATACTCCACCTTTCCTCCCCAACTCTATAGATTGTCTCCTTCTTCAATATCTGCCTGTTTGATCTGTGTTTGGATATCTCCCAGCTTTCTTATATTTGACATTTTAATGAAACTCTCAAACTTTCATTCAGCCACCCCCACCAGCCAACTAGTCAGCCAGCCACAAAATGGAGCAAACAAAACAATAATCAAACAGAACCTTCCTTTCCCCCATCTTAATATGCTTCATAAATGGTAACACCGCCTACTCAGTGCCTCAGATCAGAAGCCTTGGAGTCATTCCTGACTCATGCTTTTCCTATACTCCCAGAGCTATTTTATCTGATTGCTTCCATTTTTCATATCACCACCA
This sequence comes from Grammomys surdaster, assembly GCF_004785775.1. NCBI lineage: Eukaryota > Metazoa > Chordata > Mammalia > Rodentia > Muridae > Grammomys > Grammomys surdaster. Next base: position 4,586,076 of record NW_021604670.1, read on the forward strand.
ACGAGAGTCTGAGTTTTACTTATCTCTTTTTTCTTTACTTTTCATGGATTTCCTTTCTCTGATAAATGCAGTAGCTTCATGGATTCCCCTTTTGACACATCTTTACATTACACCCAGTAGGCATAATTCACCCGATTCTACTGCCTTGATTAAGGATCTCTTTGCTTTACAACTTAAACTGTGGCATATGGCACCCTGAAAGACTTCATTCTTTCCCTTATTTCAGGTTCTCTTTTCTTTGCCTGTGCTTCATCCATATTGACCATATTGACCTTTTTCTTAGCTCCTTATTGTTTTTTAGGTTGTGCTTGTATCAGAATGTTCACTCATGTTTCGCAGTTCAAATCAATCTGACTTACTATCACCGATTCAATTCCAAAACTTCGTATAGAGTTATTTTCCAGAATATATCTACTGTAGTCCCCATCTCTAGAATGTTTAACTGATCTTTTAAATTGTGATAATCATTACACTAAACTTTGTTAAGCTCAAATATTGAGTAGCAAAGGTGTACAGGTTCTTCTTCAATACTACATACAGCAAAATTCACAAAGAGGACAAAAGACCACTTGGTCTTTGAGATTTGACACTACTCACAATTTTCACCATTATTTCTGTGAAGTTATTAAAGAAATAACAGTGCTCAGCATAGACCTACACATATTTGGAAAGAGGGAATATGAACTGAGAAAAAAGCACCTCCATAGACTTGTCCCGTGGGCAACTCTGTAGGACAATTATTTGATTGGACCCAGCTCACTGTGGGAGATACCACTCCTGGGCCATTGATGCTAGATGCTATCAGAAAGCAGGCTAAGCAAACCAAGTGGAGCAAGCCAGTAAGCATTCCTGTCCCCTCGCCCCACCCCCCAGGGTGCATGTCCTGTCTTGAGTACCTGATATAGCATTCAATGATAGACCATGACTAGGATGTATAAGACAAATAAACTCTTTGCTCCCCAAGTTGCTTTTGGTTATGATGTTATATAACAATAGAAACCCTAACTAAGACAGACATAATAACATATATTTAAATAAACCTACTTTAAAAGGCTCATAACATATACTCAGCTACTGAGTTTCTATGATAGAGGTTGCAATCATAGAGGGTGAGGATAAAGCAACAGTGGTCACTTGAGTACCTTGTAAGGAGGCTGTAAAAACAGAGTTAGGGCAAACATCTCTCCACAGTGAAGCTTCTAAAACAGGAACTGTTGGTTTTGTTTCTTCATGCTGACTCTGCTTCACTAGGCATCTAAGACATCTGCCTTTGCGTTAGAGGGCAGTACTCTTCCTCTCTGAAAAGATAGTAGTTAAAACAACCATAGGAGTCATTGGAAGGAAAAAGATCAAGCTTCTTGGTTTGATTGGGTGTGGTAGATCTTCCTGATACCAGGAACAATCCTTTTAGTTGTAGTGTTAAAAGAAAGTTAAGGGTTACTGGAATGCATCTTGCATAGTGCCTGAGCTTGGTCCCGAGTGAGTGCCGAAACATAAAAACAAAATCATGAGAAAGCAATTTCCACAAATAGAAACATCACTTATTATGTATGGGTTTTTGAAGATAGTGCTAATTCTCAATAGAAAAAAACCTGAGTTCAATAACTTAGGGGGTACAGATATGATAAACTCCATTTGTTCTACAAGAAATGAGCATACTCTGACAAGAAAGTGGCTCTGCTGACTCTCCGATTAGGGTTTTATCTCAGTCTCTAGTTACTTGGGTATATTTTCCTTAATCAGTTGCTCTCATGGAGTCTGTACAGCTGGAGACCATTTTTGGATCAAAGAGATGGTACTCTCAGACTATATATTTTTCTCCCTGTTTGTCCCCTCCCCTCCCCTTGTCCACTTTTGCAGTTTTTTCATGCCATCACTCTCTGTTGTTTAAATTAGTAACACTCCAATATAAACACTAAAATTCCTAATATAAAATAGTGTTCTTAGGCAGCAGCAATGGGAGTTCAGCACCCACGAAGAAGCAGCTGGAGCTGACTCATCTTCACTGCTACAGGAGTTACCAGTGGCTGGCGGTCCACGAAGCTGCCTGCAGCACCTTCATGTATCAGCCACAAGGGGGCAGATTGTGACATTAGCCTTTAGACTTTCTAATAGTCTCAGTTACTTAGAGAAGACCTTGGTTTTAAAATCTCAAGGGTTGTAAGCCTTCCAAATAGCAAAGTATAATAGTGTACACAGTTTTTATTAGTATAGTAATATGTTAAATATAGAGATAATAATGATTACCTCTGATGCTCATGGAGAATTTGAGAAAACTAATGAGATCATATTTCTAACACTCTCAGGCTTCTTCACAAATAATTGGTACATAATGCCATGCATAATTAATAACTACTTATTTGCTTTGTATGCACATTTGGTTCAGAGAACCATTATGTTTTACTCTTTAGCTACACATGAATTTTAAAAATGATCAGATTGGAAATAATTGATTTGATAGACTACGTGCCATGGCCTAACAATATGAATCCTCAGCTGTGGCCTCTTTCTGGTACCTCTGACTTGACATTTAGTTCTCTGATTTCTCAGTGTTTCATAGATTGACCAAAGGCAGTCTCAGCTGCTTCAGAATGTACATTAGAATTTGAAGTTGATTGTAAATCCTAGTCAAGTAAGCACCAAATAGATATTTTCAAGAAAAAAAAAAAACTAAGTTAAGTGGAATACAACTTTCAAGAACTCTGTATAAATGGGCAATTCTCTATAATGGTGCTCAATGGAATTCTAGGAATAAGAATTATCAGCAAAAGATGTTTAGAACTTCTCATTTGTAGATATGAAAGGATAAGTTTGATAGTTTTTCCATTCTGTCTTCATTTATGTGATGCTTAATTGAGGGCCTATTACTTTCTTTTCATTCCCTAATCATGACAATTTAATAGCCACTATGTGCTATTAAAAAAAAAATTGTACCAGGCTTTTCCTTTATGAAGGATTAGAAAATACTGCCTAATGATCTTTTCCAGGCATGCACATATAAGGATAATGACAAAGCAGGATACAATAAGCACTGAAAAACAATATTGGAAATAAACATCACAGTGAGAGTTTAAAGAGATGTTGGAGGTATGTAGCATTCAACCTCCTGAAAATAGATACAATTACTTAGCTTTCACATAATTGTTTGTTTTATATGTATATGTGGGTTTCTGTGAGTGTGCAAAGGACACAATCTGATTCTTCATAGTTGTTTCATTGTTATGTTTTTAATTGTAAGCTTTAAGGGTTCTTTATATATGATGGGAATAAGGAATTTATCTATATTAGTTAGATATATAAATTGAAGACAATTTCTCCCAATCTATTGGCCTGTATTTTAATTTCTTTTATTTTCTAGGTTATTCTGAAGCACAAACAATTTAATTCTCATGACATGTCTAACACATCTTAGCTTCCTTTCCTCTAACAAGCATTCTGTGTTTGTTGCATCTCAGAATTTTTCCTAACTCAAGAACAGTTTGTCTGACAGACATGATGCTGCCTTTACTAGGGAGGCAGAGGTAGGAGGATCTCTCTGAGTTCAAGGAATTTATATATATTCCAGTTTGTGTTCTTCTAAAAGCTATTCAGTTTCAGATACTTCCCGATTTTCATGTTATTTATCTTGAGTTAACTTTATGAGTGATATGAACTAAAGGTGTAATGTCATCATTTTACATAGGTATTCCCAGTTATCTCATGACTATTGTTGAAAAGACTCTTTTTTCCCATAAAAAGACCTTGATACCTTTTATGAATATCAGAAACTATAGATATAAGAATTGACTTCTGTACTCCACACTCTGTTCCTTTGATTTCCACCCCACCCCCGGTTCTACACTGTTGATTCCTCCTGTACAATTACAGTAAGTTTCAAATTGAACATATGAGCATCTTTAACTTTGTTACTTTTTTCCACAATGGGTTTAGTTTGTGTAAATTATATTTCAAGAAAAATTTTAAAAACATCTTTTTCCATTTCTATAAAAATATCCACCTCTTTTCATTTTGCTAGCAACTACTTTGAACTTATAGATTTTCTGAGAGGGATTTTAGCCTTGCCAAGATTGAATATGAATGTATTTTTTCACTCATTTAAATATTTTTCACTTCTTGTGAAAAAAATTGTTGTTTCCTATATAAGACTTGTAGCAAAACTCAGAACATTTACGAATTTCAGAAATAAAGCTTTAACTCATTCTGTTCCTAATTCCTTTGTCATCCTGTATTTCTAGGCAAGAATTGTCATGAAGTTGACATAATAGAGAATACTAATTTGATTTTTTCGACAGATTTGGGTGTTAGTAACTATAGAGAGTTATGACTGGTCAATATGATGAGGATAAGTTGTTAAATGCTTAATTATAAGCAGGTACATTCATTTGGTTTGTCATGCTGTAATAAACACGATGACCGAAAGTAATGCAGGGAAAAACATGTTTATTTCAGCTTATATTTGTAGTATTTATGAAGAGAATTAATAACAAGAAGTCAAGACATGACTCTCAAGACAAGGACTGAAGCAGAGCCACTGCCTATTGAATTCCTTACTTTTTTTCCCCCTCATATATCCCAGGATCACCTGCCTTGGAATGGCATTGACTCCGTGGGTCCTTCCACATCAGTTGTCAATCAAAGGGAGGTCCCATAGGCTTACCTACAGGTCAGTCTGATGGAGGCATTTTCTCATCCAATGTTTCTTCTCCTCAGATGACTCTGGATTTTGTCAAGTTGACCAAAGACGAACTCACATCATCACTATCAATACCACACTCTTCTAGGCTTAGACACTATAGCGATGTAGGAGAGACTATAAGAGGTGGGAGAAGGGATAGGGCATTGTGGAATGCTGACTTCTGGATGTGATATATATGATGCACTATTGATATCTGTCACTGTTGTTACCTTTACAGGACCAGCACACAACTAGGCCCATCAGCATCTTGTCATGGAGGGAAGAAGGTATGATAAAGCCACACTCCTTGAGGACTTATAAAGAATGCTTACAAAGGCTTTTTGGTGGTAATGCCTCATGTAGCTCAGTCTGTCCTTCAAGCCACTTTGCCAAGGATGAACTCGAACTTCTAGCCCTCCTGCCTCAACCTTCCCCTGAACACTTTATTACAGGCAATCATTCCACTAAGAGAGTTACATTCTTAGCCTCAAGGAATTTTAAAAGTATCAGTATGTTTCATAAGTTTCATGGGACATATTTTAATCAGAATCTAGCATTTTACCTAGCAATTCTATAGAATTGAAATAAGAATATATTAAATGTACGAAAAAGTGGCATTTGTGGTCATTTTTGATATGACCTAATGTAGCTAAGCTAGCCTTAAGCTCTCCATGTAGCTGAAGCTAGCCTATAATTTCTAATCCTCCTGGATCCACTTCTCCAGAAGTGATAGAATTATAGGAGTTCTACTGTATCCAGCTTTTTATTTTCATTTTAAATTTATTTCATCAACTTAACCAAAGTTGTATTCTTATTTAAATATATGTCTGATATATGTTTATACTAATATATAGTAATCTTATCCTGTCCTTCCTGAGGAAGAAACACTAGATGATATGAAAGGAAAAAAAACCACAGCTTTTACACATATCCAAACATATAGCCAAGTAACAGAAACAAAATGTAAAGCAGGAGACAGCCCATTGAGCAGAATAAAAAAAATAGTATTTAATGCCTTAGAAACTGCTATAAGAATTTTTTCCACCAAAGTTGTTTATAAATTTCAGAAGATCTGAAAAATCATTAGTATTTTATGACAAATTATAATTGCAGCCAGTAGAAGTCACATTGAAGGACAATAAAACAGAAATCAGACATAGGGTACAGCAACATGAAGAAAATGAGTGACTCATTATGATTGTTAACATGTGTGACTCTAGAATGTCACTGCATTTTATTATTTATTATCTATTTTTATACTTTAAAATAAAAATCTAGTTATATCTTCCATCCAACCCTTCATACAATTTCCTCACCCTGTCTCAAGCTCTTGATTTCTTTTACTTTAATTTCTACTATTATGCATGTGTATAAATGAGTACATATATAAATACAACCTGCAGAATCAGTTTAGTGTTGATTGTATGTGTATGATTTCAGTATCCATCACTTGGAATTAGATAAACAATTAGGTGATTTCTGAGGACAACTAACTTTTCATCTCAGCTCTTCTTAGCTGCCTTTAGTTCTTTGTCTGTATGGTTAGTGACTAGTGATATTCTCAATTCTATGTTAGTATGGTTTTTGGTATTGTCACTGTTCAGAACCTATTTAAGCAGCCATATTGTTGAGGTATCATTTTTGTAGCTTGCAGGTCAAATCTAGTAGACATAATCTATCAATAAACTTCCTGATCCTCTTAGGTTTTCTGACCTCTCTTTAATGATGTTCCCTTAGCTTTAGGTACAGGAGTTGTGTTGTAGATATATCCATTGGGTCTAGGTACCCCATAATCCATTGGTCAGTTTAGTCTTTTCTTGCATTTATTGTGATTAGTTGTATTTTGTAATGATATCAGTGTTCTGCCAAGAGATACTTTAGTGATGAGGGGTGAGAGTTACACTTCTGTGGGGTGGAAGGCCATATGTATAGTTAGAAACTATACTAGTTCAGTAAAGTGGATATAGAAAGTTCTCTATGATTACACTAGTTCTAAGTAGTTGGGTAGGTTTCCGTTACCAGGCACAATTTCCCTTCTACTAAGATAGAGATCTTATGTCCAATTAGAACACTGCTGGCTACTGCCAATATATGTGCACCACTAAAACTTACGTTCTGTTTGTTCATTTCTTTTCCTTTTAAATTGGAATGACATTTTTATAAAGTTCCTTCTTTGTGGGTAGAAAAGTAAGTACAGGTGCTGCCTGTGAATACTGTACATTGTGAATATTACACTTACATTTTCTTAGATTTGTTACTTATTTTAAAAAGAACATGGAAATTTATATGCTCAACAGCAATGTAACATATAGATTAACTTTCTCAGGTGTTTTCAAAGTGGCCTGATTTCCAGTGCTATTTTCATGCACAGTTGAAGTGACAGCCTTCTGAAATTTCTACTGAATGGTATAATTTTCAACAAATTTTCTTTACTTTGTTTAGACAGAGTGCAATTATACTTCAGCCTGGAAATTCTAGCCCCAGTCCTGGGACAGGGATTAGGGAAATTTCTGCAACTCACATCCTTCTAGAACTTCTTTATTTTTTGCCCCATAGAAGATCACCTTAAATGCAGCTAATAGCATTCAGCCAAAGACTTGAGACAGTTCATATAAAAGTATATAATCTTGTTTTTTTGGATAAGTCTCATTCCCACAGTTTCTAGTCACTTTAGATGCTCCAAGCTCTGTCTCTTTAATTCACTGAGCCACTATTGTCTTTTTAGAATTTCCTTTGTGGACCTCAGCCTGAATGACATTTGTAGGCACAGAACACACATGTCTACAATGCTTACTTCATCTGTCCTCCCTGTCACCCAGGAATGACAATCCTGTGTTTCCTATTGTTCACTGATTGAAAATAGTGTTAGATTTTTTTCCTCCTGTATCACTATTTTTAAGGAAAAAAATTCCTAGTATAAGATCCTTCATGATGGTCAAATGTAGAACTTCTTACCATGCATTTGATGAGTGAAGCTGTAAAGGACTCTTTTCAAGACTAACGTAATAAATGTCAATACCTGGGAGTGGAATGAGCTGTTAATTTCCGATTTTCAGAAATCTGTATTTCCCACTCTTTAGTCCAGTTTTGTGTTTTTTTCCTACTGGCTTCCAAGAAATTTAATTGTGAAGCCAGTGTAAAGGGTGTGTGTGTGTG
>NW_021604670.1:4594306-4602007 GCF_004785775.1 Grammomys surdaster
TCAGGGTGATGTTCTTCAGACTTATGATCTAGAAGAAGGGTTAAAGAGGGTTCCTACAATAAGATACATTCAATTCAAACAATCTAGTTGATAAAAAACACCCAATGAATATTAATAAGCTACAGATCCCAGTTTAAAGAATTAGAATAAATCTTGGGCTTGGGTTTTGAAATAAGGTGGAAAAGATTATTCTTGAATGTTTTGTTTGACAAGAATGAGGACCAAAGAATTCTGAATAATACTTGTTAATTAAACTATAGTAAGTAGTACATTTTTGGTGATTTGTAGCTTTGATTGTACCTTTGCAAATTTAGTACAATATGTTTAGAATACATCTTCTCCCCTGACTCTTCTCCAATCCATACTCTATTTCCTACCCACCCACCTTTATGTCCTTTTTGATTTTTTTACCCATTTATTTATGGATATATGGCTTTCTACTGGAGAAGTGTCTAACAATGGCAACACTCTTAAAAAAGCAAGCAAACAAAAAATAAACTTTTACTCTCCCAGCAGGTACAAATTGTCGATAGTTCCTTGGCTAAGGACTTGACCTCATGTCCACCTCCCCTCTTCTAGATAATAAGTTTGGCTTGCAGCTGCACTAGGTTTGTGCATACTGTCATAACTTGTGTGAGTTCACATGCACAGCTTCTCAGCTGTATCTGAAAGATACTGTTTCTATACATTCATTCAATGCCTTTGTTCTTAAATCATTCCTTCCTTCTTTCATGATGACTTTTGAGCCTTGGGAGAAGAGGGTGCAGCATAGATGTTACATTTAAGTCCGAACTTCCCTGGTAACGTGCGTAGCAGCTTCCAGTGCTATCAAAGCTAGCCAATGGGGATGAAGCTTCCATACTTTTGTTTTGTGACCCAAGTATATGTCTTACTTGGTCTTACTGTCAAGGTCTGGATGGTGACAATAGTATTGGCAATAGCCTGTATTGTTTTGGGAAGTTTGAGATCTCACTGCTCAACAACTTCCAAAGAGAAACCCAATTCATATGTTTGGACATTTAATTTGTAAGCCTGTGTTATACAGAAGGAAATTGTTGCCCCTTTATAGGATACCTATATTTAATTCTCTCTTCTGTAGTAGTAGCTAAAATTCCATATGACTTTTTTCAGGGTTTTTAGAATTATTTATCCTGACATATTTCTATTTTGCCCCATCATTCCACATCCCAGTTTAACTCTTCTGATCTACTAGTTCCTTTTAAGCATTTAACATTGAATTTTATCACTTTTCCATTAAAAGAATTCCCTGGTGCTTTTACTAATCTCCCATCCCTAGTGTGTATACTAAATGAAACTCAGGTGATTAGAACATTAAAATTTAACATCCATCCACAAAGGAGAGAAAACACTTGATATTTGTTTTTCTGGGTCTGATGTAATATTTTTAAGAAGCCACTAGAAAAAGAAAGACTAGGTAATATATATTTCCTGCTTGACATTTTCATCATACCTTTGCTAGAAAGATGACTGAACTACATTATCATATTGTTTAGCATTATTATTATTATCATTATTAATTTATTTCCAAAGCACTGCTCTCCTTATTTCAAGAGAAATATATAGGCACCTGTGAGCTCTGGTTTTTGTCAATGTAGGAAGGTTGAAAGTCTACAAAACAATATTATTTTATTCCATCATTTATTTTTCTGAGTAACTAATTTATCCACAGCATTTTCATTAATCGAAAGTTTTTGCTCTTGTTTTTCCTATAAAGTATCTTTTATTAGGAAATTAAATATTAATTACAAAAGACTATAAAACAACACAAAAAGAAAAATGTGTATATTTATTAAGTCAATAACCATATTCATGAATTCTTTTCTTAATTAGACTTGTAGATGTGTATTGTGTTCTTAGTTTGACATTATTCACAACGTAGTCTACAAACAATCTTGCATCTTCTTAAACATGCATAATGGCAAAGATACTCCAAGTATACTATGCTTGTAGTCCTTCTCATTACAAAATAACATAGTAGTATTGTAAGCATTAAGTCCTTATAATTAACTTAGTCCTATACTTAATTAGGATGATATTCATCTATGCCAAATGTCATCTCTACTTTTAAAGTAGCAAGGTGAAATCTTAACAGATTTCAGCTTATAAAGTATTGGCATAAAGATATACCTGAGGTGAGACGTCAGAATTTAGGGCTTCTACAGATGCATACTTACAGGTCCTAACATAATCAAGGAAGAGATGAAGAAAGAAGTGGTGCCTTGTGAACAAGAAATTTCTTATAGATAAAAGTATCATAAATTTAGTCTTTTTACTATTATTAAATTGCAATTGAATAATTCAAGCAAAAAATAAGACACTGTTTAAATTCTAGTCTGATTGTTTTTTTTAACTTCAAAGAATGTGTTAGTTTATTGTATAAGGGGCTGCTATAATTTAAGGTATAGTAAAGTAGCCACATCAAGAAACTGTATTAGTTCATATGATGAATGAGCCTATAGATTGGTTATATAGAATGTATGTCCAAACATGTTGAGTGATATAGTTCTTACATCAGTAATATTTTAATGAGTGAGAGTATGCATATATTACATTTTTCTTCTGAAAAATAGAAAATTTTTCTATTTCCTATGAGAATTTCATATATGAGAATTTCATATATACAAAGATCCAGCGAACAATTTGTTTTTTGCTATTATCTTCTGAAAAAAATAATTGCTTCATTTTTGTTTTTCATGTCTAATTTGCCAACTATACCATAACTGCTAACAAAGGTTAACTGTTACAAATATTCCTTTAAGGAAACAAAAATATTATTTATTCCTCTCTACCAACTACTAACAAAATCCCCCCACTTTTGCTGAGAATTTTCTTTAACATTTTGCTTTCTTTCATCCTTAAGAATCATCTTGATACAGTTACTCCTTTCTTCTACTTTCTCTTATTTGCTTGTTTTTGACATTGTAATTTAATTACAACATTTCAGCCTTCTCCTATCTTCTATAAATACTTCCATATAGCTCTCCATGTACTCCTTCAAATTCATGGCCTAGTTTTTGTTAATTGCTATTGCATGCTTATATGTGTTTGTATATAATATATATGAATATATTCCTAAATATAATGTGTTTCGTCTATATAATTGTTTTAATACTGGCTCCTAACCTTGTATCTGAGTTTCCAAATTTTCTTCTCATCATATGAAACAGTCTTTAAAAAAAATCTCAGTTACTTGTGTATTGTCATCCTCCAAGCCTCTAAAGGGTAGATTCTGCATAACCACTGACTGGGGAAATGTCTGTTTCAGTATTGAATGTGTTTAATTATTTAATGAATAAACAATGAGTGTCCAGTCATTCAATGCTGGTGGAGGCATGGCTAAATTTTTTCTGCTATGTTAACATTTCAGATGATATTCCAAAGTCTAGTACTTCAAACAGTAGCATTTCTACCATCTAGTGAGAGTATTGGTTTTAGCTGAGTACCTTGACTCTGGGGCAGAAATTCTCCACTGGGGTAGCTTGCCTCTACATAGGATATTTGGTAATATTTGGAAATATTTCTGGCTTTTGTTCCTCAAAGGAATAAGAATTATCTAATGGTAAAGATAACAATACTAATAAGCATCCAGTGATAGACCTCAATATCCGCTAACAAACAAAGAAGACTTTACCAAAAGTGTGGTTCAGAATGCATCTCCTAGAAGTTATTCAGCAGGCCTTAATTTTCTTTACCCATTGTTCAGTATATATAGCCAAAATACAAAGAAAATCATGCAAAAGTTTCTTTAGAGGAAGGAATTGTTAGGGGCAATACATCGCTCATCTTAGTTGGATATCTGCCATGTTGCCTAGGTTCTTTCATTTGCTCACTACTTGTTTTGAGTCTGGATTTTAGAAGTACCTTGAATTACACTGGAATTTGGACCTTATTTGGGGAATTCTAAGAAGCAGAATCTGGGTGAAGGTCTTGAGACTTGAACTAGTCTTTAGTTCCCCAGCCCAATCTATACATTAATTCATAGCTGGATGAATAATTAGGAAGTAGGGACCAGATAGAGTAAGTAGCTCACTAAGAGTTCACTCGTTTAGGGTGTATCTTGTCCCTGGTCCCTTTCCTTTCACTTTCTGTTTCATGCCTGCCATGAAATGTATGTTTATTTCTGTGTACAAATGACTTATAAAATTATAGAACAGGTTCCTCCACCATGCTTTCTGCCAAGTTGTAGAGAACACTGACAGTTCAAGAGAAGTTTATAATAGCCAGAAGACCAGGAAACAGCATCTCCTAGAAATGGGTGCATAAACAAGGCTAAAACACCATCACTATCAATGGATATGTTAACATGGGAGGGAAAATTTCTTATGGGGTCACATTCCTAGGCAAAGAACTATAGTCAACTAATGATTGCCAAGAGAAAGAGAATTGCCCCCTTCCAGAGATTCGCAGTCTAATGCAGAGTGGTCCTCCCTGAAACCATATACATCCAAACAACAATTCAAATAGACTCAGCAGTAATATTTACTTGTGCGCACACACACATACACAAACACACAATATAACAATAGGAATTAAAGAAAACTAAGCAGTTGACTTGAGAAGTGGGTGCGGATGGGGTTGGAGGGAGGCTATTTGGGAGAGATTAGTGGGAAGAAAGGAAGGAGAGGCGTGATACTATGGTTCAATAAAAATATTTTAAAATTTCATTGTGTCTGTTCTTCATTAACTTTTGTCTCATTCATTTACCTTCATTGCTCATTTACTCATCCCTTTATACTCACTCAGGTTCAATTATTAATTTCACTAAATCTGTACTGAATTTGTTTAAAGTTCATTTTTCTGTATAATGAAAGACAAGAAAACATTAGCCTATATAATTCAATAAATAAAAATTGTTAAGGACTGATACCTTATCATGTTAAAAGGTTGAAAGTTATAATTTTCTGACATGTAATTCATTTTTGATCCCTTTGATTCCTGATCTCTGCTTTATACATAGCTTAGGTGTTGTCACCTAATCTTTACAAATCTGGCCAATAATTATATACCTCTGAAGATCCAAGATAATGTTTTGAGAACCAACAACTATGTGTTATTTTCTTGTTATCTTACCTTGACCCAGACCACCAGCTTCTATATCCCAGGCTCCTAAAAGAGCTTCTTTGTTGCATTTTCACAGATTTCCCAAAAAGGAACATATAGAAAATAACTTTCGTTTTTAGTGTTAATTCTTTCCAGAACCAATTTTATTGTCCTGCCATAGATTCCTAAGTTCCTAGCAGGTATGTAAGTCCCTTCATCCCATGGTTCTACTCCAGGAATACTCCATCATCTCTCGGCACTTTCAATATTTTGTCATCACAAGGAAAGAGAGTAACCATTCTTTACTCTGTCATTACTACAGCCTGTATATCTCTTTATTTCCTTCCAGCTCCTCTTCCTCCTGTCAGTCCTTGCTTATATAGTGTTCAATCATCTTTACTTTGGGAACAGACTTGTTCCCTCTGGAAACTAAGTTGCTTTCTGGTAACATGATCCAGCTAGCTCTAAATGTTCTATAATATACCACTTACCACATACCCCATATTCTGGATTCTCAGATACCAGAAGCAGGAGACTATATTTAACACAAACAAACAAACAAACAAACAAACAAAAAACCACATTCACTGGCCATGCAAGCTTCCCAAGGAAGGAGACAACCAACAGTGTCACCCAGCTATGACGCCTATGAACGACATTAACGGTGAGCATGACACAATAACCCTATAACAGTAACTAACAGTCTCTAATTGGACTTAAGACACACTCAATAAGAGGTACCTTGATGGGTACTGGAAACTGAGCTAACCAAATCCTAGGGTAATCATGGTTATTAGAGGGAAATCTCAATCATTAGTTTACTGAGTATACTAACACATATATATTATGATATACTAAAACAGTAATTCCTAACAACAATATATAAGCAACATTTCTCCTTATATTAACAGATGAGTGTAGTCTCTAAGCATCATCACAAAAACTCTGCAGAAGGTGAAGACCACTACAGAAACCACAACTGTCATAATGCAGAGTTGTTGAAACTCAGTCCCAAATGGGTATGTCTGCAAAACATTCCTTATCTAAGGCTCAGGGAACATTGTAGAAGAGCCAGAGGATCAGGATTTCAGGGTGAGGTTGTGTCACCTAGTAACATCAGAATCTGCATCTGTAAAGTCTTAGCAATGTGACTTCCCAGATGTGAGTACAACAAGGACACCAGCAAACACGACAGACTACTCGAGGAAAGGTCCATGAGGCCTCACCTCAACTTCACACAAAGAACTACAGGCAACTGAGTGAAGTTAGGAGTGGAGAGGTGGCCATCCCAGGGAAGAGCACACCATTGAGTTGTCCATTGCCAGACTACCAGACTTGAAAACATACATAAAGTACCATTATATTTAGGCATATATATGTGTATGCATATGCAGGTATGTGTGTAGTATAATTGATGAAAAAAGGAGACCATGAATTTGAAGGAGAGCTAGGGGTATGGAGGGAGCATAAGAAAGGGAGAAAGCTTGTAATTAAAATAAAACCTACACACACACACACACACACACACACACACACACACCAAGACAAAGCAGAAACATTGAAATCTCAGTGATTCATACCCAGAAAGAGCTTAATAATACTTGCTAATAGGAAAGGTGTATTGCACCTTTCTGGGTTTTAATCCTCAATAAAGAACTTCAGAAAGTGATAAAATAATCATATGTAGAGAAAAATATGCATAGACACACAGACATGCATCTGTATTTTATATACCATGATCAGGGAACTTGGAAAGAGTTGTATGGAAGCTGAAGGACTGGGTTGATTCCTTACTTCATCAGGCTGCTAATCCTACATGCCTGTGGTGATAAACCCTAGAAAATCCGGATAATCCTATATAGTATTCAGAGAGAGTTGGAAACAGCTATAAATACGTATCAAACTGTCAAATACTTTTATCATTTAGACAACCTTGCAGTCCCTTTCAAACCCTGCTTAAATCAGTCTTTCCAAGCCCCTTTCCAATTCCTGTTAGCTCCTTTAGTTCTCTGATCCTGCTGCATCTACCTCACTAGTCCTTTTCTCCTGCTTCCTAAGTCTCCGTTCATTTATTTTTGGCAACTTTCCCCCTTGCCTTTTTTTTTTTTTTTTTGTATCTAGGAATTCTGCCATCGTCTGGCATTGTTCTCCCTCCTTTTCCTCCCATCTCCTTTCCTTCTCTTCACATTCCCATTATATGATGCTTTCTTTTTCCCTCTTTCCTTGTATCCCCACCTCCTCTCTGCTTCCATCTTCTGCCCTTAGTGGAGTACCATAGCACAAGCATGGTGCTTTCCCCTCTCTCTTTCTCTCTGATGCTCTCTTGCTTTCACTTGCTCTTGGTCTCTTGTTCCCTCCCTCCCTTCCTCCCTCTCTCTCTCCTCTCATCTCTATGTCTTTCTGTGTCTCTCTCTGCCTGTCTATCTCTGTCTCTCTGTCTCTCTCTGTCTCTCTGTCTCTCTGTCTCTCTCTCTCTCTCTGTCTCTGATGCTCTCTCTCGCTCTCTCTTGCTCTCTTGCTCCCTTTTTTTCTCTCTCCTCTCATCTCTGTGTCTCTCTGTCTCTGTGTCTGTCTCTATGCCTGTTTCTGTCTGTCTCTATCTGTCTGTCTCTGTCTCTCTCTCCCTCTCTTTCTGTCTCT
>NW_021604670.1:4602017-4604940 GCF_004785775.1 Grammomys surdaster
TGTGTGTGTGTGTGTGTGTATACAAACTAGGGAATTTATGTGATGACTTCAGTAAGCCACAAAGTTCTTGCAGCCCCATTTATTCTATATCAGCACCCATTTGACTCACAGTCAGGAAGAGTAGTGGAAATTCCACAGATAAGCAAATAGTTCTTGGCAGTTTCAAACTGAAAGCAACTGCACTGCCAAAAGCCTTCTGTTTACCACACAAAACAAATGTTGTTACTATTTCAATTCAAAAAAGCATCTTAAAAGCATCCTTTCAAAGAACATTGTTCCAGCCTTTATGTCTAATTAGATGTAAAGAAAATCTTTTGTTATTTTGGTTACACAGTTTAGACTTGGCTAATAACCAGAGATAAATAATAGTTTACCCCTGCTGGGTTCTGCAGCAGCACTTTCAGCATAGAATAATGCCCCTGTGTAGTCCAAATCCGGTGAGAAGCTTGTTGTTCTCTTACCCTTGTCTTGGTACCTTGCACTTCACCAAAATCCTTTTTCCCTCCATGTTCTTCAGGATCTCTTCAGCATGAACAGCATCAAAACTACAAAAGTAGTTTTGATGGAATACTCTAGGTTTTTTTTTCTATCTGACATTTTGCATGTTTTCAATTAGAATCTGCCATGAGTCTATTTGCTTCTCAGTTGTATTTGCTGTTCTGTTGAGGCTGAAGTAGACAGTGGTAGTTACATGGAATCAGAACTTTCTAGTACTGGGCAAATGGGTTATACAATGGAGTTTATTTTTCTTCCCCATTGTCCACCCACATAAAAGTCCTCCCTTGACTTAGCAAGTTGTTAATTTTCTTTTTGTTTATATAAGAAACACATTTTCTTTTAGTTTATATAAGCAATACCTTTGGAATTCTCCCTTTCTGATGTTTAATGATGAAGTGGATGGCTAATGTAGGGCTTGCCCTCATCTGAAACAATGGCTCAGATATCACCTGCCACTGAAGCAATGGATGCACATTATTTTTTGCACACAGCCAAGGGTTCAGGCTTTAGTTTGATTTGATCACAGATTTCCATTTAGCCGTGAGCAAATCCCTTGATGACTCTGTGTCATCAAGCTTTTGTGTCCTTTATATGATTGGCAGTCTCTCTGTAAGTCAATCAAAATGCTATGTCTGACATATCTAAAGAGAAATTAAATAATATTTTATCAACTCAAATTTGATACTTGTATAAGGCAAAATTATACAGATATCTGATCCTTTGCCAGTTTGCATAGAATATTGGTGTCCAATGGGATGTGTCCCCCTTTAAGAATCCACTATGGGCACCATGTGCTAGTACTCATCATTGATCCTGTGTTGTCTTCGCAGGGTGGAGACAGATGTAGACTCCACTGTGCCTATTCTCCACATGAGGAACCTGAAGAGCACAGAGATTAAGTATCTACATGGAAACTCAGGATTTGCTTTCTACCAAGGCTTGGAAGGCTACAGCTTAATAGTGGCTGTTTCTATAGGAATACTTAGGGACTCAATTATTTCATCCATTTTATGTTGCTGTAATAAAATACTACAAGTTGAATAATTCATTTATAAAAAAAAAAAGAGAAGCATGTGCCTTTGGAGACTGAGAAGTCAAACATCAAAGCAGCTACTGGGTTGTTGTCTGCTTAGGATGTGGTCCCTGATGCTGTGGCTGCACATTACATGCTACATTACATTCTATACACTTTACATTCTATAGAGAAATAATATTGAAAGAGGAGCCCATGTCTGCAAGCCCATTTTTGTGGCACAAGTTCATTTATGAGGCCACGATTCATGTGTGCAGAGAGTGTGCACTTGGTCCAGGTACTCCCAGTTGATTGAACTGGATACTAACACTTGAACAGACGAGTTTTCAGAGGACAAAACCATCAAACCATAGCATCGATCGTGTAAAATGTCCCATCCACCTGCTAAATTTTCTCCCTAATATTCTGCTGCTGTGTCTAATAAGTAAGGTCAAACCATCAATATAAATTTACTCAGCTAGAGACCTCTTCTGAGTTTGCAATCTCCTTTTAAATTTGGTTTCTTTTTCCTCAGTGCACCAGCAAGCTGCTTCTTAATTAGGTGAAATAGTGAAGATATTACTAGACCCTGCTTGCTAATTTCACATTGCCTAATTATACAGTATGTTGTTTACTTCTGAAAGCCGGGATATGGTTGGTAATATTTACCCAACAAAGTACAATAGCCATGGCAATTTACTTGTTGAAGTAATAATGATTTAAATTAAAAAAATCAGACTGAATTGGATAATTTAAATCTATCTTAATTGAATCTTATTTCATAAACACGCATTTGCAAAACTGCCAAATGGAGGTAAAAATAATGTGTAAATTTAATGTTGCTTAGACTGTGCTAGGTTATGTAAGAAATAACGTGCAAATTAGACGGCATGACAAAGCCTCTAAAGCTGTTTATCACTGTTAATGCACTCTTTCTTCTGACTTGGTAAAGGATTCCCAAGACATCATCACGGAATGTCAGAGAAAAGGATTATGTCTTTTTAAATTTTAATATCTTTTAATGTCACTCTTCCTCCATTCTTTTCTGTGCTGGTGTTTTGTCAACTTGATAGTAACTAACTATTGTCACCTGAAACAAGGCACCCTCAATTGAAGAATCTGCATTAGATAGACCTGTGGGCACATTTGTCTGTTTTCTTAATTGCTCATTAGTGCCACCTGTGCAGAGTACAGCCCTTATAAGAAAAGTAGCAGGGGTGAGGACATCCTCGAGTGGGAGGGGGGGGAGGTATGGGATGTGGAACAGTCAGGGGGTAAACCAGGAGGGAAAGAAATAAAATCTAGAGTGTAAAAATCAAAGATTAAATAAAATTTAAAAATTTTACACACACACACACGGATAGATGATAGATAGATAGATAGATAGATAGATAGATAGATAGATAGATAGAT
>NW_021604670.1:4604950-4651499 GCF_004785775.1 Grammomys surdaster
GATAGATAGATAGATAGATAGATAGATAGATAGATAGATAGATAGATAGATAGATAGATAGACGTAGAGAAAAGTAGCTGAGCTAGTCAGAACAACAGTCCTGTAAAACAGTGTTCCTTCGCAGTTCCCCCTTTAGTTCCAGACACCAGGTACCAGGTTCCGGCCTCAAGCTCCTGCACGGATGGACTCTAAGCTAAAAAAAACATTCTCTTTCCCAAGTTGTTTTTATCAGTGTTTTATCACAGCAACAGAGAAGTGAAGGAGGATACCTTCATCTGTGGCACAAGGAACATCAGCTTTCTAACCTGATATGATTGTAAGACCTGGATTTTTGTTTGTTTTTCATAGGTTCTATGTGCTTAGCTAGAGGTAGTTGCTAACAGTAATAAACAGAAGCACAGACTGATAGCCTCAGAAGCAGTAGCAGAGTAGTCGGAGCACATGCTCCTGAAGCTGCAACAGTGGTATCACGTGTGATAGACGAGTCCAACGCCATGTCTGATGTCCGGTGTCTGTCCAACAGTGGATTTTAAGTTTTGCAATTAGCAGTTGATACCTACTGGGAAAGGGCAAAATCGGTTTTTTCCCAATGATGTGTCACTGGGTATATCAATCATACCAGTGGCAAGAAGTAGTTGGCCAACTCAAAATAGACGCCATGATGTTTGTTTGTTTGTTTATATTTTGGCTCACTGTTTTGGTAGTTTATTTTACTGTGTTTGTTTGTTTGATTTTGGTTTATTTAATGAGAAAGATACATGAAGTTGTTTGGGTAGGGTAATGGGGAGGATCTGGGAGTAGTTAGTGGAGGGAACAAAATATGATCAAAACATGTATTTTTTTAAAAAAATTGGTTTTTAAAAAATATATTATTGAGGCTGGGCGCTGTGGAGTATACCTGTAACCTGACGATTTCAGACCCAGAGAGAGTTGAATCTCTCTGATATAGTCAAGGCTAACCTGGCCTTCTTAAGGAGTTCCTGGGCTCTGGGAAACATAGTGAGGTATAATCTGAAATACACACACACACACACACACACACACACACACACACACACACACATATATATATACATATAATTAAAGGTAGGGGAAAATGGTTCAGTTGGTAGACTGTTGTGTAGCATGCACAATGTTTTAGGTTTGATTTTCAACATTTCGTGCAACTGAGCATAGTGCTACATAGCTGTCACCCTAGCATTTGGGAGATTGAGGTATAAAAATCAAAATGTCAAAGTCATACTTAGCTATATATGTTTGAGGCCAGCCTGTACTATACAGGATCCTTTCTCAAAATAGAAATAAACATTATTAATTAACTGACAGATAAATTGTATTATTACATATAAGACAATATTTTAAAATATGTGCATGTGATTTTTTAATGGCTAAGTCTATCCAATTAATATTGTCTAGAACTTTTGTGGATGGAACATAAATATGGTGTGATCCCACTCACATGTGGACTCTAACCCAACACCACCTTTCTTGATGCTACTTACCCCTTTCTTTTATTGTAATATTCTTATTTATTTCTTGAACACTAATGATAATTCACAGATGGGAGTGTGTCTCTATCAGTCAGATATGTGACTTTTTGTGCTAGGATCTTTGATAGAATAATAAACATCTTAAATTCAAGGTGGTGACATTCATTGCTGCCCCTTGGGCATTTGACATTTGAAATGGGACTTGAACATGGGTCGTGGTCATTCATGCTTGGGCACATGGACCCTGCAGCTGTTGCCCTCTCCCTTGACCTTAATTGATGTGTTTTTAATTCACCAGGCTTTTTGACTACTATTAAATTTTAAGCCTTTCCCCTCTCTTTTATGAGTGAACTTAGATATTCATTTATTTGTAGATACTATAATCTTAATTGCTACATAATAACTGCAACAACAATATTTATTGAGCTCTTAATATAGGCAACCACTTGCTTATATTACATTTAGTATTATATTATATATTACACTCCACATTATATAATCTTATAGAGTAGACATTATTATTGTTGCTATCTCTCAGTTACAGAAGTTAAATAATTCAATTAAGACCAAACTTGCAGTCAAGATTAAATCAAATTTAGCTTTTGTATAGTAACATTGGTCATCCCAAGAAGTATGCTTCAGAAATTTGAGCTGTTCATGCCACTAAATGTATAGAAAATATTGGCATAAAAATGAGGAAAATAGTAAGGTTTGTGTTTTGTTAGAGAAGTGTGTTGAGTATGGAGCTGAGGGAGATGACATAGAAGCTTTTGAATGCAAAATGCAAAATTATATCAGTTGCTGGGAAGAGAATCTTGACCATAAGGATTGTAAGCCTGGGAATAAGCTACTGAAGGGATAGTAAAATTAAAAGCTCTAATAAAATATTAAATAACTATTCATACAGAGTAGTTTATATAGACTTTAATGTGAAGTCAGGGATTTGGAATTGAATTCAGTCTTGAAATAAGTTGTGGACTCTAACGTGTGTAAAAAATTTAGTAGCTCATAAAATGATTTTTTTCCTCCCCATAAGGAGATACACAGCTTGTAAAAATTACAAATATCGAAATTATTATTATTTTTATTCTAAGCATCAGTGATCAGAAGTCATAGCGGATTATAAAGACTGGAGTAAAGAAAATTTGCAATTTCATTGCAAATACATGAATTGACATAGAAGAATATTGATTGGTATTTGATAAATCATAGACTATGACCTCAAACTGTAGATAAATTCCTTCTTTCAAATAATATACTATAGATTCTTAAAGTCCAGGGAAGAAATGTTGAATCAGTTTTTCTTTTATGTCCAAGCTAGTCAACACCAGTTTAGAAAAGATTTTGTTGGAGGTATTTTTAGGTACACAGTTAATAGTGTAATTCCTTATGACTTTTCAGGTATCTTTAGTATTATTTTTCCTCCATCTTCCATATCTATTTTTCTCTACTCTCTCCAATTAAAGCTCCCCCTTCATTCTCATTTACTGCATCAGGTCTCTTGTACCCTGCTAGTGCTCTCTGTATTGCACCTCCTCTGCTCAGCATTGGCCCTTTTTACTTTGCTGGTTTCTGAGTAACTCCTGTCTATGTACTCAACCTGAAGACTTGGAGCTAAAATCTACAGATAAGAGAGAACATGTGGAATCTGTGTCTCTGGGTCTATTTCACCTCACTCAAATAATCTTTTCTAGTTCCATACATTTAACCTGAAATTTTGATGGATTCATTCTTATTTACAGCCGAATAGCATTCCATAATGTACCACAGTCTCATTATTCATTCATAAAATGAAGAACATTAAGATTGTTTCGTTCCTTAGCTATTGATTGTCAATAGCGACACGATGAACATTGTTGAGCAACAATCTATGGAATGATGTTGAGTATGATGTTGAGTCTTTAGTATATGTTGGAAGTGATATATCTGAGCCTATGTTAGATTTCATTTTATTGGCCAATATTTCCACCAGCTATGATGCTATGAACCACAACAAAGCCTAACATGACAAAATAACTCTAAGGGTACAATAGTGGCATGTATACCTAGGTAGTATCCAACAACTATCCAAAATGAGCACAATCCTTAACTACTTTCTAAATATTTACTGTTATACCCACAGATAAGTATACTCCTCATCCCTCCTTATGGTAACTTTTCCTTGGAATAGATACAGGTCATTATAAAAAAAACCATAGCTAGTCAAAAATGCATAATTATAGAGCCCAGTCCTGACTAATAGATGTATAAAACTACCCCTGTACCTAATGTTCAGGAATCATTGAAGAACAGGATGATGTCTGTAAGACCCAGAGGATTCGGAAGTTTGCTTTTAAATTGTATATACTAGAAATTTCAGAGAAGTTACAGCCATAAACGTTCCCCATCATGGCGGGCTAAACATAAGCTAACCAAAAATGGTACCATAGACATACTAACACAGAAGACTCATGAAACTTCAACTAGCTGTAGACTAAGAACTACAAATAACTAAGGAATGCTGAAAGATGGCGAAATATTATTCCCTGAAGGTTGGTTACCTAACTTCAAATAGCCATGAAACACGTACATACAAATAACATTACATGTACTGCACGAGTGAGCAGGTTGTATTTATGTAGTAGGAATATCTATCTATCTATCTATCTATCTATCTATCTATCTATCTATCTATCTATCTATCTATCCATCATATATATATGTGTATATATACATATACACATATATATATGAATATAAATATAAATATAGATATAGATATAGAGCTATAGCTCAACAATTAAAAAAAAGAAGCCATAAATTAGAGGAAAGTACAATGGAGGATGTATGGGAGGATTTGGAGGGAGGAATGGGAAGGGAGAATATAATGTATTTGTATTATAATCTCTAAAGGTATACATGTATGTATATGTATATTTAATGTGTGTATGTATGCAAAAAGAAAGATAATGATATTTTCATGAAGAAGCAGAAATTAACAAAAATAAGTAACTTATTTTTACGTTTGAATGTTTGCTAAATTTGTAGAAGAAAGTATCATTGAGATAGTGATGCTATAAGTAAAAATAAAATCAGACATTCAGTGCTATATTAGGCATTTAAAATGGAAATGGGTACATGTATATGGATGGGGTTGTGTTCTGCTAATGTTAAGGGATAGAACTTCTGTAGCTAACAAATTGAAAACCCCAAATGAATGCTAAATTCTGCTTTAATTTCAGTTTAAGTCTTTAATGAATTTCCAGAGAGTTGCACTGCTGCTTACATCCACCCCAGAAATGGTATTAAATATTAACACATGATTTCAAAGCCAGTCTCAACAAGCATTACATGTTTACATGATCATTTTCTCTTGCCTATTTATTTTAACTTAAACTTTATAAATTGAAGTTGAATATACATTTAACAAACTGCCCAAACATAAGTATATAATTTAATGACTTTCCTAGTAAACCCTCTGTATGAACAGCATCCAGACAAAAAGATAAACTTTACTAGAGACTCAAAAGTTTGTCATTCTTCACCTTTCCAATCAGTACAGGCTTCTAAAGCATGCTTTGGCTTCTAATTTCTTATATGGATATTGCATGTTTTTCATGGTACTCTTAATGGGACAATTCAGTCTTTCTTATTTTGTACATGGCTTATTTTATTCAGAACTGTGTTCCTGAGATTAACACACATTGCTACAAGTATAGTTGCCTCTTTGTCTACATTGCATTCTGTGAATACTGCTGCAATAGTCCTGATCCATTGCTGTTGATTGGCACTATTTCCAGCTTGGGGATTTTAGGGATAATGCTGACATTAACAGTCTGTACCATTAATTATGAGAACTTAAATACACATATCTTTAGTTTATATTCAAAGAAGGAAATATCAGAAGAACACGATTTACATGTATAGCAGAGATAATTTTCTGGATGGTTATTAAAAGTTCCACTCCTTAGAAGCACCGGAATGAGACAGTGGACCCACACATTGAACAGCCATTCAGTTTCTTTGTCATTCTGAGTGTGTTATAGTACTTATTGTACTACTACAGTATAGAACTGTATACTATTATATATATATATATATATATATGTGTGTGTGTGTGTGTGTGTATGTGTGTGTGTGTGTGTGTGTGTTTGTTAATGTATATTTCTAGCTTGTAAAGTCATTATTGTGATGTAAGGTTGGAACATTTTATTACCCTAGAGAAATCCTGTTCCCACTAGCAGCTGTTCTCCATTTCGCTCTCTTAATTTAATCTTAACTTTTATGGATTTCAGACATGGGCATTGTGTTTGTCTCCTTTCCATTGTCCCTCAGTATTCATTTAAAAAAGAATATGTAAGATATTTTTATTAATTAAATCTCTCAATATGTGTTCTTTGTTATCTGTATTATTCTTTTCCATTTTCCCTTTCATTTAGAAGTATATTCTTTTATCATGCACTATCTCCTGATTGCAGGTTCACCTCTGCTACTCTTTCTATTTTCCCTCCCATCCAGATCTACTCCCTTTCTATGTCTTATTAGAAAAGAACAGGCTTCTAAGAGATAATATCACAACATAGCAAAGTAAAAAAACAAGTTAGAACAAAAGAAATCACATCAAAGTTGGACAAGCCAAGCCAACAGAAAGAAAAGAGTCCAAGAGAAGTCATAAGAATCAAAGACACACTGATGCACACACTCAATAAAATTACTATACTGAAAACCACAATATATACTCAGAGAACCTGGTGCAGACCCATGATGGCCCTGTGTATGCTCTTTCAGTTTTTATGAGTTCATCTGAGTGTTGCTCTGTTGATTTAGAGGGAAATGTTCTCCTGCTGTCTTCCATGCCCTCTTGCTCTTACATTCTTTCCAGCACCTCTTCCTTGGGGGTCCCTGAGCACTGAGGGAAGAGAACTGATGGAAGCATCCCATTTAGACCTATGTGTTCAAAGGTATCTATCTCCATACAATTTCTGGATGTGGGTCTCTCTTCCCATCTGCTGTAGGAGGAATCTTCTCTTTTGATTGCTGAATAAGGCACTGATCTATTAGTATAGCAGAATATCTCCAGGAGTCATTTTATCACCAATTCTTCTTAAAACCCAGTAGTATTTGTTTTTACTCTAGGTCTCTGGGCTATCTCACAATTATTGTAAGTATTAATGACACTGCCCAGTTAGTAGCTAGAAACCCTTGGAAAGTTTTCACACAACTCATAGGTTAGAAGGAAGACAGGGACAACAAGCAGAACAAAACCCCACCACAGCATGAAATCCTCAGGACATGGAGACTTTGGGCTCCACTTCTCAGATGTATAACCATCTTGGTAGCAATAACCAGCCCGGAGTTTCATACAACCTTTGAGTTTTATGAAAACTCTAAGGGTTTTTTCAGCTCCTCACTGGGCTTATTCTGTTACAGTAGTAGTGATTGATGTTTTTCAAGCATTGCTGCTGGAGCCGATTAATGATTCATCCAGCACCCTCAGAAAGGATGTAGAGATGTAGATTGTTAGGGATGTCCACCACTATTGGAAAGAATTTGGAGATATCAATTGTTAGTAAAGTTAGGTTAAATTGTTTTTGGCTAGTGACTTCGATGTAGAAAAGCTTAGGGAGCAATTTCAAGTTCAGAAAGGCACACTCTTAATAGTTGAGCTAGGAATGTTTTAAGGTCAGGGAACAAGAATAATCGCACCCCAACTAGTACTAGCTGACTTGCCTCTCTTGCTAAAGCTGGGCTAGTGATCAAGGTGATGATTAATTTCTTGCATCTACCCGTTGTTTGCCCTCAGCTTTTTGATATGATTTAATAAAAAATGTTAGTGAGATGTGCACCCTGAGAATTTAAAGTAGAAATGACTATTTTTTATATAAAAGTTTAACTTGTGATTCTTTTTAAGACTATTATAAGATTACTTTTTAAGTTAAATAATAAAATAATTGATCTTTTCTTTGTAGCTGCAAATTTCAGCCTGCCAGTGAGAGAAACTGGCTGAGAAAATTACTTTGCTTGCTTACACTTTGTTAATCTATAACAAGTTGCTTAGTTACAAATGTATGTGAGTTCTTGGGAATATTTTTTTATCCATAATACATAAAACATTTGATCATATGAGGGTATTAGTGAGCATTTTTTCCTTGCTTATACTCGTAATAAAAGAAAATTAAAGAAAAAATGTAACCACATTGTGATTTTTGTACTACTTAAAGAATTTTGCTGGAATATATAAGCTATGGGAGAAAAAATAAAGTGTTTGGAGCTTTGCTCTGTCCACCAAATGTGTGTGTGTGTGTGTGACCCTAGAGAATCAAATCATGTTCCCTCAGAGAAAAGTCTATGACCAACTGGTTTGATCAACTGCTATGCCTAGCCTCAGTGTACCCTGACCTGTCAAAGCTGACCTTCAACAATCCCTCAATTTCCCCTTAATTCTAGCTCTCTCTCCCTCTCCCTCTCCCTCTCCCTCTCCTCCCTCTCCCTCTCCCTCTCCCTCTCCTCCCTCTCCCTCTCCCTCTCCCTCTCCCTCTCCCTCTCTCTCTCTCTCTCTCTCTCTCTCTCTCTCTCTCTCTCTCTCTCCACATTCTCTCCTCCTCCTCATCAGATCCTCTAGTTCCAATTCTCTAAACCCCCATCTATCCGTAACTATTTCCCCTCCCAGGAAGACACACATGATCCCTCTCCCCCATGTCTTCCTCTATGCCTAACCTCTCTAAGTCTACAGACAGACTGTGGCTTGATTATCCTTTATTTAATGGTTAACATACAGATATCAGCAAATACATATCATTTTTATCTTTCTGGGTCTAGGTTACTTCACTCAGGATGACTTATTTTTTCTAGTTTCACCCATTTGCTTGCAAATTTCATGATATCTTTTTTTTTTTTTAAAGAGCTGAGATTCTCCGTTGTGTAAATGTACTACATTTTCTTTAGCCACTATTCTATTGAGCTACATCTAGAGTGTTTCCAATTTCTGGTTATTGTGCATAAAGTAGCAATGAATATGATTGAGAAAGTGTTTGTGTGGTAAGATGAAGTGTGCTTTAGGTATACACTTAAAAGTGGTATAGTTGGATCTTGAGATAGACCCAGCCCCATCTTCTTGATGTTTGGTACATAGTTGGTAATTGCAATGTCCTCTTGGTAGATTGTTCCTTTGATGAATATGTAGTGTCCTTCCCTATCTCTTCTGAATAGGTTTGGTTTGATGTCTATTTTGTTAGATATTAAAAGTGTTACATCAGCTTACTTTGTAGGCCCATTTGCTTAGAATTTCCTTTTCTATACTTTTACCCTGAGGTAATATTTATTCTTGATATTAAGTTATGTGTCTTGGATGTTACAGAAGAATGGATCTTGTTTTCATATCTGTTCTGTTATTCTGTGTCATTTATTGGAGATTTGAGACCACTGATATTGAGAGATATCAAAGAACAGTGTTTAATTTTATTGTTGATGGTGGTAGTTGTAGTGGAGGTGTTGTTGCTGTTGCTGTTGTTTTTGTTGTTGGTGGTGGTGGTCGTGTGTGTGTGTGTGTGTGTGTGTGTATGCTTCACCCTTTTTGATTTTCTAGTCTGAGATTATTTATTTCCTGTTTCCTTAGACTTGGCATTTTTCTTCTTGCACCTTCTGTGGGTCTAGATTTGTAGATAAATATTGCTTAACTTTTGTTTTATTGTAGAATGTATTATTTTTCCATCTATTATGATTGAAAAT
This sequence comes from Grammomys surdaster, assembly GCF_004785775.1. Classification (NCBI taxonomy): domain Eukaryota; kingdom Metazoa; phylum Chordata; class Mammalia; order Rodentia; family Muridae; genus Grammomys; species Grammomys surdaster. Next base: position 4,614,148 of record NW_021604670.1, read on the forward strand.
TTTTCTGAGTCTAGTAGTCTGAGTGAGCATCTGTGGTCTGTTTTCTGTAAAATATCTGTCAATGCCCTTCTGGCTTTTAGAGTCTATATTGAGGACTCAGATGTTATTTAATAGGTCAGCCTTTGCTACTTGTTTTTTTTCCCATTGAAGCTTTTAATATTCTTTCTTTTTTCTGTATGTTTAATATTTTGATGATCATGTGTTGAGTGGACTTTCTTTTCTGGTCCAGTCTGTTTGCTGTATGCTTCTTATACATTCATAGGTATCTCCCCCTTTGGGTTATGGAAATTTTCTTCTATGATTTTGTTATAAATATTTTCTGTGCCTTTGACCTTGGTTTCTAATCCTTCCTCTCTACCTGCTATTCTTAAATTTCATATTTTCATAGTGTTCTGGATCTACTGTATGTTTTGTTCCATAAGTTGTTTTGATTTATTATTTTTGTTTACCAAGTATGCATGGCTTGTCGTGTGTCATTAATGCCTCTGTGTCTCTTTCCTAACTCGTATTCATTTCGTGAGCCTTGCATCTGCGGTTCCTGTTAGAGTCCCTAATTTTTTCACTTTTAGATTTTCTTTCCTTTCTTTGATCTTCTCTTCTTTTCCTTTTCTATTTCCACTTTCAGGTCTTGAACTTTTTTTCTCCTTCCATTGTTTGTGTTTTTCTTGATTTCTCTAAGGCATTTATTTATTCCCTCTTTAAGAACCTCTACCTCTATCATCCTCTATCACACTCACATGGGCTGTTCTAAGGTTTTCTTTTCTTGTACTTCAGTTATGTTGGAATATTCAGGGTCTGCTATGGTAGGGTTGATAGGCTCTAGTGTAGACATATTGTCCTGGATAGTATTGATTGTATTTTTACACTGGCATCTAGGCATCTGGGATTGGGAAGATTATAGTTGTAGGTGCTGGTTTTGTCTTTGTTGAGTGGGTATTTTGTTTCTTGGTTTCTGTTTCTTCTTTGTGTTTTAGGAGAGTGTGGTGGCTTTGTGTTGCCTGATGGAGATTTTTTGTGCATCTGAGAGGTGTGGCTACCTGTGGGTTCCAGGTACAGTGTGTTTCTGGTTATTGGGAGCTGACTCTTAAGAATGGGAATAGGCTAAAGTCTGAAGTCGTTCACAGGAGGAAGGAGAGTAGAATGTCCCATTAGGATCTACTTATTTTGTCTCATTGGAATTAGGGCAAAGAGTGAAGAGAAGTGTGTTGGGGGGATAAGGATCTAGAAGGTGGGGGATATGAATGAGATTGGGGGATTGGACTTGGATGAATGGAAGGAAAGGTAAAGATCTATAGTCAGCTTATCATCTTCTCTGGCAAGAGTGGACTGTGAGTTAGCAGAAAATGTCTGATGGAACAGGGGGCTGGGATAAAGCAAAGAGTAAGGACAGAGAGGTTGGGATTGAAAGATCTGTAGGATTTACTAGAGATCCAGTACAGAAAAGCAGCCACAGGTGTTCTGCTGCAGAGCTGGGAAGTAGACTGGGAGATTGTATCTGGAGGAAGAGAGGGGAATGTGAAAATCTGTGGTCAACTTGGCAGTGGCCTATGGGTCAGCAGGAAGTGCCTGCTGGAGTTGAGGGAAGGGATAAAGCAACAAGTGGATGAAGAGAAATTAGGAGGGCAAATCTATGGGATCCACAAGAGATGGAGGGGGTAGGAGGGAGGAAGACTGCAGCAGGTGTTTGGTTAAAGAGATAGGGATGAGACTGGGCATTACTTCTGCAGGAGAGGAAGGAGTACTGAAGATATTCTGTTACCTTAACTGTTTCCCTGGCTTGCTCAACTGTGTGTTTCCAGCCTGCTGTTTCTCTTGGAGGCTGTGATATTGGGATGAGTTGGGAGCAGAAGATCTTTGTGATTCATTGTACACAGGACCAGAGAGGAATGGAAGACTACAGCAGGTGTTCTGCTACAGGGATGGAGATGAGGCAGGAGGATTGGATTTGGAGGAGCAGGAAAGGTGAAGATCTGCAGTTAGCTTATCTGTTTCCCTGGCAGAAGTTTACTGACCATAGTGTAAAGTGTCACAAGTTCATCCGTGTAGTATCAGAAATCAATATTTTATTACCTTTTCAGTATACCTAGCATTTCATTATATGTTTACACCAAGCTGTATTTCCTGTGTATTCAGGGATGAGTATTTTGCTTATTGTAACTTGGTTATTATTAACAAGTATTGCTTTAAACAAGTATTAGAGTGGACATATGTTTTTAGTTACCTTAGAAATATACTAGCAGAGTTTCTGGGCCATATAGTGACTTTAATGTTTCCAGAAAGTGCTAACCTGCTTTTCTCAGCAATGCACAAAGATTACAAACCCTCGAATCTTCCCCAACATGTTTTTAAATTTTCATTTGAGTATAGCCACTCTAAGTATGAGAGCTTATATTCCTAGTAATATTGATTTGAATTGTTGTAATGGCTGATAGTGTTAGGCATCTTCTTGTGTGCCTATTTTTTACTTACATGTCTTATTCGAGAAATGTCCACTACAATATCTTCTCAAACTATTGATTGGTTTATTGTCTTATAGTTGTTGTGCTACAATTTTCTTTTGTATATTTTGGATTGTATATTTTATTCATTAACCCTTTATCACATATCTGACGTGTATTTTTTTTCCATTTGCAAAGCATAACTACACTTTAAAGATTTATTTTACTTTAAAGACTTGTGCATGATTAAGCATGGGTTTATGTATACAAATACAGGTACCTAGAAGAGGTTGAACATGGACTCACACAGAAACTGAAGTGACAGGCAACTGTAAGCTGTTTAATGTGAGTACAGAGCAGGTTTCTTTACTGGGGACCAATATCTCTAGGCCTGTAGCTTTCTGAAGAATATTCTTTGTTGTACCCTCTTTTTCAAATTTAAGAGAGTCTAATATTTAGTCTAATTCGTTCAACTGCTCCAGTCATGCCTCCTTCAGACCTGCAAAGAATTGTACCCATGTTTTTAGTTTAGGGATTTTCAGTACATCTATGCCGTTGACCTGTTTTGATGTGATATTTTGTATGTAGTATTAGATAAGAAGCTAATAACTTCATTGTTTTCATATGCATATCTAGTTGTTTTAGCATCATTCAGGTTTCTTGTTATCTTCAGTATTTACATTGTATGTTTTCTCTGGATTGGTATACATAAATTATTTTGATTCTTCTAGAGGTATTAAGACACAGCTATCATTAAGCAATGGCTTTTTTCTTAACATAATTTAAAAAGACTGATCAAATTTGTATTTGACAATTATATATATGTAATATATACATATATATCTATATATTATTTATATATTTTAAAATATATTTATATAAACACACACACACACACACACACACACACACATATATATATATATATATAAAATTCAGTTTTTTCTTAGTCCTACCCTCTCTTATTTCCTGTGACTCCTGTTACTTATACCTCCTTATTGATCTCTTTCTATCCTGTATGTCACTTACTTTTGTTTTGTTATTATATGCAGGGCAATCCATGTGGCCACAGGCTTGGAAATACCCATTGAGCCTGGTGAGATTGTCATTTTGTGTATATTGAAGACAATAACTCTCCTTCAAGTCCAGAAATTATCAATACTCTATCATGGAGGCATAGGGCCCCATGAGCTTCTCCATGACCTGTGATTGGCTCTTGACAGATCTGGGCTTGCACAGGCCAAGTGTAGGTAACCACTGAAGATTGAAAACCATGCTTGTAATGACTATACCATGCACTTTTGGCCCTTCTGTCTAAGTTCTGGTGGTTATATGCTTTCTGATGCCTCTTGCACTATGTTTCCTGAGCCTTTGAGGGTAGTTGACCACATTCTTGCAGACAGCTTCAGAGCAGCAAGCAAATGAAGAAATGACAGACACACATGTAGGGAACAGTATCAGATGGACAGGACGCTCTGATGGAGAAGCTTGCAGTTCTTTGGAAGCTTATTGGGTTTATTATACACTGTTGAATGGGGTGACAGCATTGTTGCATACACCTGAGCAAGGGGTAAAGTTTAGCCAATCTAATAGGAGCAGTCTCTGTAAGGGAGCAGCCTTCCAGCCATAAACATCTGTGGAAAGAAAGCTAGGGTAGATATTTTCCCCACACACTGTCAGCGTTCACATTTGGACCCAAGGAAGGTTTTGCCATTTCTCTGGGAATCACCTGGGGAAGGCTTTACCACTAACATGGGGCTGATCCATTTGGAGTCCTTGACATATCACATGTCAACAATACACATTATTCATGCATTGAATTCATTCACATTATTTCACTCACTCCCTACAGAGGGTGGTATAAATGCTCTATTTGGGGCTAAACACTCAACCATATTTAATTCTAATCACTTTGCACAGATAAGAGCATCTGCCTTTCTTGCCATTCACCGCCTTAAGAGGCTTCTTTGATTAAGGATAAGAGTAGAATTTGGCTATGCAAAGAAATAGCAATATTTAGGCTTCAGTTTGATGACACTGATACAGTTTTTCACTTGTACTTTCTATTGGATATAAATATAGACATTTCGATCTATTTTGGTTACTATTAGCATAAAATATTTCTTCAATTCTAAGATTTCCAGCCTATGCATACTCTTAAAGATAACTGTGTATCTATAGATAGCATAGAGTTAGATCTTGGCTTATATGCATCCAGCCATTCTAAGGCTTTTGTTTGGAGTACTTGGTCCATGTATGCTGAAAAGTGTCTATTGCATTTTCCTCTTGTTTGCATTTGTGTTTTGAGGATTTCTGTGGTCCTATGTGTTGAACTTGTTTTAGTTCCTCCTACCTTTGTTTTGTGACTATTGTGAGGCTTATAAACATCTGATAAGTATTTAAGAATATTTTTGATGAATTACTTGGACTACCCTTATCAACCCTTTGAGAATTATTTCTCATGTGAGTTATTATTTTGTCAATATTCTGGGGTATATTATCAGTTCAAGTGGTAAAATTTCTCTCTCTCTCTCTCTCTCTCTCTCTCTCTCTCTGTCTCTCTCTCTTTCTCTCTCTCTCTCTCATCTATATATACTTTGTATACATATATATTATATACATATATATTTTATATGTATTATATATAATTTTAGGTGAATAGAAAATAATAAAGTTTCTTGAGCTATATCAAGCAACATTATTTTTTTCTTGCTCCTTCCCCTTCTTTTCTGACTTCCATTCTTCATCAGTTAGAGCTACCTTCCATTTTTTTTAATTTTACCACTTTATATTACCTATATTCCTCTGATGCTCTTCTCAAGTCTTTCTCCATCATGGTGCTTATATAGTTTTCTGATTTCTTTAGCTACTGCATATTGTAAAATCAGAACTGAAGACTTGATGCTAGGCACCATAGTTGAAGAGAACATGTGCAATTTGTCTTTTGGTATTTGAGTTACCACACTTAATATAATCTTCTCTAGTTCCATTAATTTACCTGTCAATTTTTTTTTTTTACAAATTTAAAAAACGTGTTTTATTGTTTGCTTACTGTTATCAATAAAGATATCCCAGGAGCAAGGGCAGGAATGCAGTCCAGTTACACAGTGTGTGTTAAGTATGAAAGAATCTGGAGTCAATTCTCAGATGGTCCAAAAAGAAAGTCCTGGATTTTAATAACACTGGTGTCTTCCAAGCCATAAAACAAAAACAAAAAACAAATAAACAAACAAAAAACCAACCAACCAACCAAACAAACAAACAAAAAAAAACAAAGAGAAATGGTCAATATCATTTGGGAAATGATTTCAAAGTTAGCTTTTCTTATTTATTTATTTATTTATTTATTTATTTATAATTTTTAAAAAATAATTTATTTTTTCCCAAATTGTAGTTCATTCACCCAGGGGTTGTAAACACAGAAAGGCAGGATGTGGGGAAGGGAATGACACTGGAGTGTGGGGTTCAGGCGGAATACAGATATCTTTGAGAACTGGGTATTGGCTGGGTGAAGGTTCAGGGGACAGGTCACTATGACTCTGCCTATGACTCGCTTGTCCTTATCTAAGTTGGTATTGTCTGCCAAACACAGTAAAATCAATATACAGCAAACCAGTAGCCAGCATCAAACTAAATGGAGAGAAACTTGAAGCAATTCCACTAAAATCAGGGACTAGGCAAGTCTGCCCATTCTCCCCCTACTTATTCAATATAGTATTGGAAGTCCTAGCCAGAGCAATTAGGCAACACAAGGAAGTCAAAGGGATACAAATTGGAAAGGAAGAAGTCAAAATCTCACTATTTGCAGATGATATGATAGTATACTTAAGTGACCCCAAAACTTCCGCCAGAGAACTTCTAAACCTGATAAACAACTTTAGCAAAGTGGCTGGATATAAAATTAACTCAAGCAAATCAGTAGCCTTCCTCTACTCAAAAGATAAACTGGTTGAGAAAGAAATTATGGAAATGACACCCTTCACAATAGCCACAGATAACATAAAATACCTTGGTGTGAACCTAACCAAGCAAGTAAAAGACCTGTATGACAAGAACTTCATGCCCCTGAAGAAAGAAATCGAAGCAGATCTCAGAAGATGGAAAGATCTCCCATGCTCATGGATTGGAAGGATTAATATAGTAAAAACGGCTATTTTGCCAAAAGCCATCTACAGATTTAATGCAATCCCTATCAAAATTCCCACTCAATTCTTCACAGAGATAGAAAGAGCAATCTTACCTGTCAATTTTATAATATTATTTTTATGTACACTTGAATAATATCTCATTGTATAAACGTACCACATTTTCATTATCTAACCATCTGTTAAGGCACATTTAGATTGTCTTCAGTTCTTAACTACTGTGAATAGGATGTCAAAGAATATTGCTGAGCAAGTATCTGTGGAAAAGATTGAGTCTTTTGGGTACATGCCAGAGAATGGTAGAACTAGGACACATAATAAATTTATTTTTAGTTTTTGGAGGAATTTCCATACTGATACCCTTAGTGGTTAGATCATTTTACATCACCACCAATACTGAATGACTCTTTTCCATACAATCTTGCCAGCATTTACTGCTAGTTCTGTTGACCTTAGCCATTCAGACTGAGGTGAGATGAAATCTCAGAGTTACTTTAATTTTCATTTCCAAATCTTTTTATTTATCATTTTATTCCTTTGTATTTCAAATGATATTTGCCTTCCAAATCCCCCATTCCATCACCTCTCTCTTCCCTCCCCTTTGCCTCTATGAGGGTGCTCCTCTACCCACTCAACCACTCCCACCTCATCACTCTAAAATCTCTCTACATTGGAGCATTAAACCTCCACAGGACCAAGGGCCTCCCCTTCCATTGATGTCAGATAAGGCCATGCTCTGCTACATTTGTATCTGGAGCCATGGGTCCTTCCATGTATATACTCTTTGGTTGATGGTTTAGGCTCTGGGCACTCTGGTTGGTCCGGTTTAGTTGATATTGTTCTTCTTATGGGATTGTAATCCCCTTCAGCTCTTTCAGTCCTTCCCCTGGGGTTCTGGGATTCAGTCTGATGGTTGGCTTGAGTATCCGCATCTATTTTGGTCAAGTGCTGGTAGACCATCTCTGGGAAGAGCCATACCAGGTTCTTGTCAGCAAGTGCGTCTTGATATCAGCAATAGTTTCAGGTGTTGAACACTTTTGAAGTAATTCTTAGCCACTTTTATTTCTTCTATTTAGAACTCTGTTTACATCCATAGCCTGTTTTTAAATTGAATCATTTATTTCTTTTGTCCTTTGTTTTATCAGTTATTTGTATATTCTGGATATTAATTTTGGATCAGATATATAGATGACAAAGATTCGCTGTCATTCTGTGTGTTTCTTGTTTACTTATTGGTTGTTTCTTTAACTGTACAGAGTGTTTAAAGGTAAAACACCTAGTATATTTTAAAGATGCTAGTAGTAATAAAGGTCATAAACCCTGTTTTTTGTGAAAATTTAGGGACCCTAAATTAAATTTACTAAAACGAAATGCAAATTGAAAGAGAAGGAGGTCTAACTTAAGAAGAAAACCAGTAAAATTGAAGGAAGAATATCAATAAAGCATATAAATTATATAAATTGAAATCATTAGAATAAATTGCTGTAGTAAGAATATATTCAGTGTAGCAATACACATCTTATTGTCTAGACACATTGTAATGCCTACCATCCATCTATCAACCCAGACAAGTTTTTTTTAAAGTACCCATAGTTTCCAAAGGCAAGACCAAGTGTTCAAGCATGGTTGTTAAGTTTACTTCCACTGAGAGCTAGGGAAACAAAACTAAAATTCAACTTGGTCAAGAACTCTTGGACTTTTCTGATGTTCTTTATTTCTCATTTCTCCTTTATTTCTGAGAGACAACTTTTCTGGATATATTATTCTTGACTAGAAGTTTAGTCTTCTGGTATTCTGGATACATTGTCCTATTACTACTGGAGTACGGACAATCTACTAAGAAATCCAGAGGTTGCCTCAGTGACATTTATTTGCATGGCACTTAATGCTTTGGTCTTGATATTTTTGAAGTTCTCTATTTGTAATTGACTTTTATTCCTACAGGAGCGGAAACCCACTTGGCAACCTTTGAGATTTTCAGATCTGGATGTCTGTATCTCTTCCAGGACACAAGATGTTTTCAGCAAGTCTTTTATCAAAGAAGTGTTCTGTGTCTTCCTACATTTAGGACTTCCTCATCTAGCCCACTTGAAAACATGCTGTAATTCTCAAGGCCTTACTCAATATTTCATTATTTTTTTTCTACTTGGCTAAGTTATTACAAAAGATCTTCCTTAAAGTTTAGAGTGTCTTTCTTTATCTTGATGTAGTCTGTTGAACCTGTCAAATGTATTTTTTATTTATTGAATTTTTCAGCTCCAAGATTTCTTTTTGGTATTTAAGAGGATTCTAAGCTTTGTTTTAAGGCTTCCTTTAGATTATAAGTAATTTTTATGATTTCACTTAATTCTTTATCATTTTTATGTCCTATCTTTTAGCATTTGCTTAAAATCATTATTTTGAATTGTCGTTCACATAGTTTAATTTATTTGTATCTGTACTAGAGAACCATACATTCTTTATACTTTATAGTCTCCTTGCTGTATTCCTATTTATTTTGTATTTCTCTGTTTCAGTGTGGTCCAGTTGCTCTCATTGGAAATGATTTTTCAACAGAGTGGACATCCAAGAATGTTGTTTGAACAGAGCACAGTGCCTGTTTTTTGGTGATTACTTGAGTACAGTCTCTATGGAGCTGTCTCAACTATGGCTAGGATTGGTGAAACTGAGCATGCCCAATGGCGTGTGGTACATTAATGTCTGTCAGGGTATCACTCTCTCCATGTGTACAGTTTTCTCTACTGTAGGGTGCTTATCCAAGTGGTGCTAGGTCTTTCATGGCCTTTGGTCAGCCCAATTGGTGCTGTGTTCTAGGAGAAAAGCTCCTATAATGTGTGTGGAATTAGTGTCATGGTCTCACTATTTTTTTTGAACTCTTATATCACTTGTGATATGGGCACAGGTTCACTGCCTGAGGCACATGTACATACAACTGTTCCACCAAGCTAAGGAGTGTGATTGTGCAACATTTCCCTGTGTCTTGTGTCCATGGAACAGTGATTTAGTTTTGCCTCTGATCCTGAGAATCAGAGCAAAGAAGCTCTGTAATGGTTCCAAGGAAAGAAAAAAGCTCCAGAGACCCAGACCTTATTAATCACAGCACAGTTACAAATCAGATCCTGGATCAATGGGACAATGCAAACAGGATCTTGAAGTTGAGGTGGTCTATGCTGGCTAATCTGGACAACAGCTGCAACCAGCTCTCTGTGGCTGGGTGAATTAGCATCAGAGACCCAAAGGAAGCAGATTGAATCTGTAACTTGGGATCCAGAGGATTTTAGTGCAAAGACTAATTCACCTCATCAAGAGATTATAGGCCACATCCTAGAGCGCTAGGACAGATGCAAGGAAATAGGGCACTTAATTCTTCTCCAAAGACAGAGTAACATAATTCAGTAATGGTTCTCTTTTCTGTGGAACGCAAGATACCACATCTCCTCAGGTGCATCTGCTCACTGGTCTGAGATTCACTTCCATTAAAGGGTGTATACTTTATTGGCTTGGAATCAGGATCACAGCTGATTCCCTCAAAATTATAGAACACAAATTATAGATCCACTTATGTGAAAAAGCATGTTTTTTTCTAATTCACCATAGCATCACCTTAGCTGTATATTAGAGCACTTTGTGTGAATGGAACTGTTTCTTCATTGACATACTTCTTGTACCTGAGTTTGATTCTCATTGCTTCGCTTTAACCCATTCTCTTTAATCCTAGGAAAAACATACTGTTTACATTGTTACTACTGTGAGTCTTAATATTTGTATAAAACCCGTTGCTTTTTTCCCCTCTTTCAACATTTGCAGTACAATTCTAATAGGCTCATTAATGTAGATATATTATGTTGGAAAATTTATCTAAAGTTAAATATTCTGATAAAGTTTTAGATGTATAAGTAAAGTAAGTGTGAAGATAATTGACATTTTTCTAATACTGGACTTTCTAACCTATAGGCAGTATACATTTTGTATTTAGGTATTCATGATTTTTCTTAATAATAAGTTAGATATTTACTGAGCCTTATAGTGAATCTACTCTCTGTATTTGATTTTTTTGATACTATTCATACTAGTGCTTTTAAGTGTTCAGTTTTATTGCTGCTATTATGTAGAAGCTATATAGGTCTAACAGCCTTATTAAAAACCCAATAACTAATTTTAGTCATTTGAAATTCTTTTTGAATTTTTCTGAGAATTGTAATATGTGAAGAATGTCAATTTTGCTTTTTTTCTTCCCAATCATCAGATTTGGAATTCAAGATCAGTGCTGACTACAAATTAGGAAACACACATTTTTCCCTTTCTATAGAGTACTTAATAGCTCAGCACTACATTTATATCACTAGTTTTCTTTTGTCAGATTTAGGAAGTTTCTTTCTGTTATTCATTTGTTAATATGCTTAAATCACAAATAGGTATGAAGTTTTATGTACAGCCTGTGACATTATCATTATTTTTTAATCATCATTTTTTCTGTAAAAAAATGTGTAAACCACATTTTTTCTTTCTTTTGAAGTAGTAACAGTTTTATATACAGAAATAAATGATAATAATAGTTGTAAAGTCTTATGCATTCTCAATGCTATTGTATGTCAATGCTAATATTTTAGTTTTTCACCTACAATTTTATATATATATTATATATATATAAAATTTATAGATATTTCATATATGGGTTGGGATTTCTCTTTTTGAGACAATGCTTTAATAAAAAAGTCCACTGTATTAGTGAAAGAATTTTCTACTTTGTCTTTTTCTCAGATCACTAGTGATTTCATGTTGTTCCCATATCAAATCCATTGTGGTTTCTTCTCACATAACACCTTGTTTGTGACAGGATTTCTTGATTTTCTTTACTGTGCATGCCTGGATAGCTGCCCTACACACTCCTGAGGATTTTCCTATATCCACCCTCCCATCTTACTGTAGGATTTCTGGGATTACAAATGCGCTACAGTATCTGGATTTACATGGGTTCTGAGGAGCTGAGCCCGTCTACCATTCTTGCAGGGCAAAAGCTTTTACCCACAAAATCATCTCTTTAGCTGTATGTTTTAGAACATTTGCTCTGTTTATCTATTATGTTTATGAGTATTTTGTCTTCATGTATGTATGCATCATATTATGGGTGCTGGGTATCAAACCTGAGTTCCCTGCAAAAGCAGTATTCTCTCTTAACTATGGAGTCATGCTCCAAGCCACAGCTCTACACTTTGATGCATGCAGACTTAGAATTATTTCATGTCCCTGTTTGTATGAACTTCTTTTCTGTTAAAATACTACAAGAAAGTCAGCTTATATAAGAAAAAAATTATTTTATATTAGAAGTACAGAGGGGTAAGAATACATTTTGACAGTCATGGCAGCAAATGGTAGCCATAGAAACAGAAGCAGGAAACTGAGAGTTCACATATTTTCAGCAAGCACAAAGAAGAGAATGGAAAAAACGGAAGCAGGTAAGGCAATATATTCTCAAAGTCCCATCAACTAGGGGCAAATATTCAAATACCCAAGACCAAAGGAGGCATTTCTTATTCAAACCACAATGCTGGTAATTCCTTGTTATCATAAAACAAACAAGCAAACAAACACACATCAACACCTCTCTATATTTATTGCCACAAATGAATTTTTTGATGTTTCTGTTATCACAGAAGCTCTCTGGGATCAAATAATACCTGTTCTCTTCTATTCTTTTAATTTCATTTTTTTGTCAACTGAACATTTAAGGAAACTATCTAATAAGTGACATGTAATGAGGTCTGAAATTCCAGCCAGTCTATAATAATCCTTCATATTTTGAAAGAGTAATATCATTTAGGATACGTTTATTGTTCCTATCTTGTCTTTGCTTGGACCCTGTGAAAATGTTTCCTTTTTTCCCTCTTTTCCTTTGATATTTTAGCTATTTAAAATTAATTAATTGTCCTCTGTAATACACTAGAATTCTTTTTGCCTCTTCCCCAAATACTTTATTGGTTAATCTGGCAAGTGTGAAATATAGCTTGGTTGATTGACTCTAATGATGTGATTACTCTGACCAATTTGTCATAAAGCAGGACTTTGACACACTGTCAACTCCGTTCATCACCTTCTGCTCAACACCTGTATTGTCATGTATTTTAATTACACATATTAAAGATGCTGTAATATTTTTAGAGATAATTTATTTTGATTTATCTCATGTTTAACATGTTCATTGCTTATGTCTTCTTGACTTTCTGTGAACTTCCAGAATGTCTTTAAAGTACTTTGTAAAAATTTTATGTTAGTATATGTGCTCATGTGTATACGTGTGAATGATGCAGTGTATAGGTAGAAGTCAGAGAATAATTTGTGGGGTGTAGTTTTCCATATTTCTGGTTACAGGGATTGGACATCTGTTTTCAAGGTTTGTGGCAAGTACCTTGACCAGAAGAGTCATCTTGTCAGCTTTTTCATGCCCCCTACCCCCAGAGGTCATTTTTTTCTGATTATATAACTCTGGCTTCTTTACGTATATTTTGGTGAGTCCAAATTTTCCATGTTTGTTTCTTTTGTTCTCATTTTGAAAGGCATACTTGCTTTGACCAACTTCAAACACTGTGTCTCAGAATAAGACTTAGATGACGCTACAGTCCTTTCCCGCTCTTTCCTACAAAACACCCACCTGGAGGAAGTTTTGACTTCTGTATAGTAAAGACATTCATCCACTGTCTCTATCTCACTGTTTGCAGGCAGAAATAAAATAAAACAGACCAAATTATTGAGTTTGGCTTGTAGTACATTATGTCCTAGGTAGTAAAAGAAGTAGACCAAAGGCTACTTTCTACTAGCTGGGTAACTTATTCCTCTGGCTTGAACATTTAAGGAAGTATTTGGAATAGAAGCTTAGGCAATGGGATTCCTCATGGAGCTTAGAATGGTGGCTTAAAATTCTCTGTCAAAATTCTTTTTTTTAGCATTCTTTAGCATAGTTTTAGTTTCTTTAATTTATGTGTCTGAAATATTAAGCCTTTAAAAATCCTTAAAATATTTTAACAATGCAAAAATAAATCTACAACATATTCCATTAATTAAAATTATATTGTAATAAAATGTATACCATCTACAAAAGGACTTAGATCTCTGCAGTAGCTTTTTAGACTTATTTATATAGTTACATATATATTGCTTTATCTTAAGAAAAATCAGTACTGCAAATGCATTATTTACAATATCTTTAGTTATACAAAAATATATTTGTGAAATGTTTTATAGGCATTTATTATACCAAGCATTAAAACTACTGTTGTCATTGTTACATAGGAATAATATCCTTTTTGTTATAAAAGTAACATCTTTTCATCCCAAAGACCACTGAAGAGCTTTCAAGCCATTTCAAAGTAAGCCTAGGCTATCATATCCACAAAAAAATGTAGCAGGACCTCCACATGTCCATTAAATATGAGTACAAAGAAATTAGTAGAAACTTAAAGGCTTGTTACAAAATAAAAACAATTTTTTTAGAAAGCAACTGACACAAATTTCCCTTTTACTTACTGTGTGCCTCTACAGTAAGCACCTTTAACATAAAGTACATATTAAATTTAAGAACTATTTTGAACTCAAACATAAATCAAAGTGCTCATCCTACCATTGAATCAAGACTTACTTCAGCAAATAATGAACTGATATGCCAGGTAAAAACCTAGAGCTCTGAGAAAGACTAAGAATTCTTCTTTAATTCCATGGAACAAAATGCAAAGATCTATTAACATATGTAAATGAACACACAATTTGGGGAATGCTGATATTACATAACTGTGAATATGTACATAAACCATAAAACAAATTCTGACAGAGTTTCTAATAATAATTTTTTAACTCCCTGATTAGAAGAAAGTAATTACAATAAAAACTCATTCCCTTTTCACTAAATTAATCTTTGAAGAAGAAAAAGAAACACAACACTCCACTTTACAAGACTGAGTTCTAAGTAGACAAGACTTGCCACCACTGATCCTGAGTCCAGAGCACATAGTCATTGCCTTTTATGGATAAGCCTGTTCTCTCTAGTGCCATGTCTTAAAACCTACTTTCCAAGACATGCCATCGCCATGTTGGTCTAATCTACTGTGCAGCCATATAGAGTAGCACACCATGGCACCAGACAGGTGATCAACACAGTCAGTCACTTTATTCTGAAGGAGCAGAATGACCTGAAGGCCAATGCTACCCCTTAAGCTAGGTAAGTTCCAAGTGAAAGATGTTTTTAAATTGATTCCTAAAATGATTGCATTGTGTTAGGAACTGACTTTCTGAACTCAAAACCCCCAGTGACTCTTTCATCATTAAGGATGCGATTGGACTGTTGTAGGTAAACCATTTCTCTACCTGTGACATTCTACACTGCTCAAAAGTCACATGATAACAAGAAGCTCATTGCTACTATAGAGACAATAAAGCTGACACCTAGCAACTTATAGAAGATATACAACATTTGCACTGACTGGAAATAACAAATGCTAACTGATGTTGTAAGACCAATGGATGTCTGATTTTAGATTTTACTGCTCTAGTCACAGCATCAGTGAAACAACTGCAGTGTTGTTATTATTAACTTCGTAGAAACATGTTAACCTACAGCAATTCCCGCTTCTGGGAACATTAGTGCAGCAGCCTCCTGGTATGATCTACAACGGATGGAGACTATAATAATAAGTCAGTTTAAGTCCTGCTTCTGTGTGTGGAGTGTCTCCACTCTCATACTGACAACTCAGTCCTATGGGTCCTCCTTGTATTTGTACTTATTGTTATACTATTGCTTCTAGAACTCTCAAAAAAGGATTATAATAGTATACTGACTAAATGTTACTAATTTGTTTCTCTCTCTCTCTCTCTCTCTCTCTCTCTCTCTCTCTCTCTCTCTCTCCAGTGTGCTGGGGAGGGCGTGGCAGAGCAGAGTAGCTCATATCATACCATGTGCTCATGCTCTTGAAAAGAGGCTTTCAGCTGAGATGCATAAATATTTAAGCAGAAGTTTTGACAGTAAAAAAATCACAGAAAGATCAGACTGGACTATCCTCACTGTGAGGGTGGGGCAGCCCACTGGGTTCTGGATTTTTAAAAACTCTTTCAATGCCCCCTCTTTTTTGATGCTATTGTTAAATTTCTTCCTTAAGTGTGACTTCCATTTCTATTGAGCAGATTCCAGGGTCAAGACGGCCCCTGCAGGTCCGTTTTTCTGCTTATGAGACTGTTTACCAGTGGGCATGGGTGGTTACTGGAAAAGCACTCTGGTACTTCACTTTCTGATATGGAGGAAAGACCCACCTATGGCTTGAAGCCACAAGGAGACATTCAGGTCATTAGGAGACACAGATGCCAAGATACAGTTTAAGTTTCCTTGGTTACCTCACTTCTAGCTCCCTGACTCTCAGGTCAGGACAATACCTAACCACACACAAAAGGGGTGTTACAGGACACTCAGTTTTCTTCCATTAATGTCTGCTTTGGTTGCTTCAAACAATAGTAGTAAAAAACAGAAAAATAATTCTCCTGCACATGTTTGTTTTCTGTCCTTGACCCCATCCAGGTCCTGACCTTCAGGATAACCCTACTAGACTTTAAGGTGTTCATTCCAGCTTAGTTAACCCTTTCTAGAAACATACCCACTAGTATACCCTGTGATCTCCTAGGCACTTCTTAACTCAAGCAACCTGACGGTTAAGATTAAGAATCATAAGCTCGGTTTTGTGGCGCCAGTGCAAAGTAGCTACAACGCCGCCACGTCGGCGCGGCAAACACTTCTGAAGTCTTCTTGTTTTGCGTGTCCGAGTTTCTTGGGTCTCTTTCTCGGGAAAACTGCGACCAGGATGTGGAATAGCAGATTCGAAAGCTTCAGCAGCTCCACCTATGGCGGAGCGGGCGGCTACACTCAGTCCCCCGGTGGCTTCAGTCGCCCACACCGTCGCAGGCAGAGAAGAAATAAAGAGTCCGAGCCCAGCACATTGTGCCCTGTACCATATCTCAGCTGCTTTCTGCTATTCTGACTGATGAAGTGTTCAAAATTGGAGATGTTGAGATTTCACAGGTCACTATTGTGGGGATAATCAGACATGCCGAGATGGCTCCCGACCAACATTGTGTACAAAGTAGATGATATGACGGCTGCACCCATGGATGTTCGCCAGTGGGTTGACACGTATGATGCCAGTGGTGAGAACACTGTGGTTCCTCCAGAAACATACGTGAAAGTTGCTGGCCACCTCAGGTCTTTTCAGAACAAAAAGAGCTTAATGGCCTTTAAAATCATTCCTCTGGAAGACATGAAGGAGTTCACCGCACACATTCTGGAAGTGGTCAATTCACACATGATGCTCAGCAAAGCCAACAACTAGGCCCCTGCAGGGAGACCGTCTATTAGCAACCCAGGAATGGGTGAACCGGTAAACTTCAGTGTGAATAACTTCATGCCAGCAAATGGCCTCACTGTGGTCCAAAACCAGGTGCTGAATTTGATCAAGGCTTGCCCAAGACCTGAAGGATTGAACTTTCAGGATCTCAGGAGCCAGCTCCAGCATATGCCTGTAGCCTCAGTCAAGTAACCAGTGGATTTTCTGTGCAATGAGGGCCACATTTATTCTACTGTGGATGACGATCACTTTAAATCTACAGATGCGGAGTAACTGGACTGCCTTGGGTACCTGAAATATTTCCAGCTGGACCTGTTTTCATCTGTTGTCCCCAACTCTGAAGGTTTTGGCCAGAGGCTTCTAGGACAGAAGTTTCTTGTAGAAGGTCTCAGCTGAAGTCCTTTTGGAACTTATTGCTCTCTGTTTTGTTGCTTGTTGTTTAGGGGTTCAAAAGGAGATAGACAGTTGAGAAGGAAGTAAACCTGGGGGAGAATTCTTGAAAGAAATTCCGATAAGCTAGTCAGGACTCCAGGATGGATGATCGGAGTTGAAAGAGGAACACCACCAAGAGAGCAGAGCAGCACTGCAGCGTGCTTGGGAGCTTCTGTTCTTGAAAGGCTTCCTGATAAGAATGAACAACACGAGGGCCAAGGGCCAAAGAAGAACCTAAAACCTTCTGCCAATTTGTGTCATACTCTGGGTCTGTGGTGTTACTTTCAAAATTGCACTTTCCTTCCTCTTGTCTTGCCTGCAGCTGAAAGTAGGTTTAAGTGAACATGAGGTTCTGACGTGGAGGCCTCATGGGGCAGAGAGGAAGAAATGTCACTGCAAGGTTTGTAATGTAAATGTTCATATGTTTGATAAAACAGTTCGATTGTAAAAAAAAAAAGAATCATAAGCTCATAACTTCTTAATTTATCATTATAAAAATCCTAGATATGTGTGTATGTAGCTTTGGTCAACAAGTTTTGATATAGGTTTATGGGGATAATAAATTGTATTAATGATTTAAGCTCAACATCTCAGTGGGGCTTCAAATCTTAATATAAACTCATTCTTAGCAGGAATAGTGAAATTGGGCGTTAGATAGTTCCTTGCCTGTTTAACTTCTCAGAAACTTCAGTTTAAGTCTTTAATGTCGCAAATCAGATGGTCTTGAAATGTTGCATTTAAAGACCAAAGAATTTGAACTCTAAATTTTACTCTTGCCATCTTGCTATTCTGTTTTGTCGCCATAGGAGGGTTTTTGGGAAGGATACCTGGGGTTGATATCCAGGACTTGTGTTAGCAGTTTGAAGTCAGAGCCTCAGCAGTGTTCTGTGATACATTGAGGACTCCAGTGTCTTTGCAGTTCGTCTTGTTTGTAAATCACATTCAGAACAAACAGTGTCATAATACACGTTCTTTAATGCTTACGAAGCCTTTGTAGACAGACAAAACAGAACAAGAAAACCTACCTTTTGTAGACAGACAAAACAGAACAAGAAAACCTACCTTTTCTTTCTCGGTAATCATGCCATTGCCAGACGTGTGTGCTTAGGTAAAACTTGCATTTGGATATTTCAAGGTCATCTGCTTAAGTTTGTATAATAAGCATTTACAACTAGAATCTTCTAATCAACCCAGAAGTTCAGTTTGTTGGTGCTAGAGCCAATTAGCTGCTGATTGTTCAATTATAATGTTCCATGGATTCTGGAGTATTAGGGTTTATGTGCTTTCTGCCTATAGTACATTATCTTTCTCTCATCCTTCAGTATCAATCTTGATTTCTGGATATTGGAATTTACAGGACATACATTATGTCTATTCTTCCTTTCCATCAAGCAAGAAAGTGCTGAGTGTGTTAGTTCATTAGGATAACATTGTTTGTAGAAACTGAAAATAGTGTTTCATGTCCCTCTTCTTCATCCACGCATTTCCCACCATTTGTTCCATGGCTGGTTTAATTCTTAGGGCAAGTTAAGCAGGCAGACTCTGGATTGTCACTTCTTGCCATTGGATAGAGAGACAGAGAGTTAATCCCAGGGATTATGATCTGCAAAAGATAGTTATTACGAAAGCTGAAGCAGTGGCTGGAACTCATGATCTTGGCAACTCATGTCCTCTGAGGACACCTAAGTGAAGGATGGGCAAGAGTCCAGAGCATTATTCTAGGAAGTTCCTCCATATAGAAACACAAGAACAATCATAATAACAGCTCTCTGGCTGAATTAAATATCTATCTTTTGGTTATAAAAATTAACCACTTTACCAAAGTATTTATATTTGGTAGGTATATCAATATCTTATGAAATGTTCACTGGAATTCATAGTTACAGAGCATGTTCTTCCTACATTTAGAATGTTTCCTAATTTGTCTATGTTGAGAGAAGAAGCAATCAGAAGCAAGAGAAACTGGAGGTGCTTGGTACAGAAAATAGAAAACTGAGAAGAAGTAAATGCAATAAGGACTTTATCTGAGAGTCTTGAGACTGTCGCATGAAAGAAGCCCTTAATTTACCCCATGTAATGAGAAAAAAACAATTTTTGAAAGTTCAAGGAGGCATATTTAAATTGGCCTAGATATTTTAGGGTTTTTTAAAACTATAAAGATAAAAATTGAGAAGGCACATTCATAATATACCTATCTTGTGCTATTTCTTGCATCCAGAAAAATGCTAAACAAACCTATAGACTTAGCCAGGAAGACTTGGTGGGAATTAGCCCATCATCGCTATCATGCTAGAGTCTCAAAGCTTTGATCATGACAGGAAGAAGTTGGAGTACCTGGATGCTGCATGGGCAGTAACCAGAGGGTAAGGCCTGTAAGCAGTGAATCTGTTCTTCTGTCTCTATATCTTCTCACTAGGGTGTGTGTGCATCAGGGGTACAGAGAACATGAAGTCTTTCATTATCTTTAGGCATTACAAAATCATAACTTTAAATTGTGAAGGGCCCAGTCTCCTAATCACAATATCCTCTGTCCTATTATGATATGAACTAAATGTGACATAAGATTAAAGCACGAGATTTTTTTCCCTCCTAGTTTGAGTCTCTTTCAGGTAGGAAATTTGTACAGGGGGAAGAGCTATCTATTTTTTTTAGGGAACATTTTCCTTATCCTTTTTCATCTTATCACTCAAGCCTTCTGACTTCTTTGGGATAAATCTGGGAAGGTGATGTTCTAATGAGATCTTTAGTGCCACTAGTCTGGCAGTGCACTAAGAAGCTTCTTTTGACTAGGCAAATGCCACAGGCACATTCTTTGTCTTGTGTGGATTCTTACTTGCAGGACTCTTTTAATGATGGTAAAAATCATGTTCAAATTCTTGGTTATTTCTTCCCCATCCCCTGGGAATTCAAAGTAGCTCTTGACATACCGCTTTTTAAAAACGTATTTTTGAGATTTTAATATAATTGCATCATTGCCCTTTCCCTTTCCTCCCCCAGATACTCTCTCATATACCACAGCTTGATCTTTTACAGATTCATTTTTTTTGTAGTTATTTGTTGTACACACACACACACACACACCATGTACCATACGCACAATTAAGAGGTGTAGGGTATGAGGAAGACAAATTTGTGAAGGAAAAAGTGGGATGGAAAGCAAACTGTCACAGGCTTCTTCCTGTGACTCCTCAAAGAGTCCTAATATGCACTACAATGCATAAGATAGAAGATGGCTCCCAGAGACATCAAAAAGAAACCAATGCCAAGGTGATGGCTGCTTGCTCCCCTCACTTTCAGAGAAGTCTTAACAGGTGATGGTGACATACTCCCTGTTTTGAGTTATCTCATCAGGCCAGGCTTTCAATTATGCACAGTGATGGTATGGCTAGCTATGATTGGCCAAGGATTTAGGGGCTTGGGTTATATACTGTATGTAAGCTTATGCTCTAGGAAATAAACTTAGATCTGCATCCTGTTGCTAGTCTCTGAAGTCTGATTTCCTGGGATTTCATCACCTCTCAACCCCCATCCTCAATCATGTCCCCACAAAGAGGGAGTGGAAAGATTGTAAGAGTCAGAAGAACAAAGAATTTTCTGTGAGATTGTGTCCCCTAGAAATGAGATAATGCTTTTGCCATGACTGTCGGTGCTCCAAGAGTAGTAAGAATCCAACAGGACTTTTACTGTGATTTCTCTATTAGATGGGTACATGGATCGCACCTACAGAAGTTATCCATGGACTCTGAGATTCAGAAGCTGGAGGTACAGGTACTTAAGCCACAGCACTTTAGTTTGCTAGAACAGGTTCATTAGGTCAGACATCAGTGAAGTGCTCAGATGAACACCAAAATGTCAGAAGATATTTCTCCTCAAATTGTAGGCAATGCTCGCCCCCCCCACTCACTGTGAGTTGAGGGATAACCAATATTTTATTACTTCTAACAGAAGCACCATGAATTAGTCTATTTTATTTTCATTTTATACCTATAATGCAATAAGAGATCTCATGTCAATAATCTCATATAGAATTTCACATGTTCCTTATTACATGTTCTGTGAGAATTTTATACTTAAATACAATGAAATACAAATATATCCATCCTCCATCTCAATTTACTCCTCCAGATTTCCCCAACACACTTCCCTCCCAACTGCATGACCTTTTATTGTTTTAATAACCTGTAATTCAATGTCTTACCCTCAAGGAGCACATCTCTTTTCCTGAAATCTTTGTTTTATATAAAACACTGCCATTTTTCCAATTCCTAAACTGAACAATTTCATGGGAAAGATTAAATCCTTAGAACATTCATGGAAAACCATAGGAGAAACCCCAGTCTTTCAGGACAGAGTCTGTGATGCATAGCCAATCTCAAACTGAGACCACAGAACAGCATCCTATATTGTGGAGTTCTAGTTGCCAGGAAACCAGTTGTTATAGAATATTCAGCATTTTTTCCTTAGACCATGTCACTAGCCAGTAGGGGGCAAAATGGTCCCCTTTATGCACTATTGAAATTTTTTATCTCAACATTTCTTCTAAATGTATGACATGCAAATATATGTGTATACACTGT
Organism: Grammomys surdaster; assembly: GCF_004785775.1. NCBI lineage: Eukaryota > Metazoa > Chordata > Mammalia > Rodentia > Muridae > Grammomys > Grammomys surdaster. Next base: position 4,636,116 of record NW_021604670.1, read on the forward strand.
ACGAGAGTAAAATGCATCACACAGCTCTGCCCAGCCACACAGCATTTCCCGTTCTGTACAGTATGAAGCCAGAGAATGACATTATTTTCATTTTTATGAAGCCATGCATAGGGTCAGTGGACTAATAAATGAAATCTGAATTATTCAACACTCTGTGTCATTCAGATCTTTAAAATCAATGCTGAGGGAATAGTAGAAATGTTTCAACCCGAACCAAACCAATAGAGCTGTCTTCTTTATCTCTTTCACTTTTAACCATTAACTTTTATTTGGGATTTTGGATTCTGGGTGAGTTTCCATACATTTCTCTAACAGTCATAACACACATTAATAATTTATGAGCTTGAAGTATGGAGTGTGCATGAGAAAGCACGGTTTACACAGCGCCTAATCACACAGACACCTCTTCAAGTTTCACAATCGCACCAGCTGAGTTAGGTAAGGAGTGAACTCAGCAAACTATTGTATTCCTAGGGGTATCAGTGATTTCATGGGATCTGTTAGGCAGGGATGAGAACTCAGTTACAGTTTCAATAAGGAAGCATACATTTCTTCACTAGCCATTCACTAAACAGGCATACATTAATTTACTGGCCACTTCTTGTTCCCAGCACAAATGGAGAAAATGGATTTTTTGGCATGGAGAAAATGGAATTCACCCTGAAAGGTAAGTTATTCATTAATTTCCCTGTTTCCTCTGGTTTTTGCTTCTGACTTCACCCCTATAGAGAATATTTTTTTTTTTGTTTTCCCTTGAAACTTTTGAAACACACATAAAAATATTCATATCCATGGAACGCTGTATTCCTGGGGAACAAAACATGTTATTTTCCTGATTAACTTCTCACAAAAGCTTTCTTCCAGAGACAAGTGCAGAGGAAAAGCTTTTAATCTGATGCATTTTCTAGCATGTCAGCTGAGTAGAAGGATACTATTTCATGCATACATCCCCTACCTCTTGTTGACTTATATTATTTTAACAATAATATAATGCCACACTTCAAGATTTGTCACTAGGATTTGACTGGGCCCTATAGTCTGTACCAGATTGTGTTTTAAGAATATTAAATATATTCTTTTACATATGTGGAGTCAGGGACCCAGAAATGTTAAGTAACCAGCCGAACTCCAAACAGCTACTAAAGGACAAGCCAGGTTTCAGTTAGGTGTGTCTTTAGGATCTTTCACTACACACCCATTCTTCTTCATGTCTGAGCCCCATAAATCATTTAATTATATGAACTCAGTTCTCTACTAACTAAATAAAATAAATATGCATTTTGAGTATTCCTAAACATGTAAATTGAAATGGTTTGGAATTTGGCTGCAAATTTTTGCATCCGATGATGAGCAGTAAGTACAGAAATGGTATTTTTGTGCAATCCTGAAAGACACATCCATATGCACTAGGGAAGGGACCTAGGAGTTTATGTTGTTATAAAGTTTCCCAGGAGATCCAGATTCAGCGGCTTTTCAGATGAGCCTCTGGGAGTATAATGAGTTTGGAGCAAATCTCTGGAAAAATACGCCATAGTCACACAATAATCTCAGAGTCTGGCAGTGAGCCACATGGCTCATATGGATGTAGGCGGTAATTAGTTCGACTGGAGCCCCTCTAAAACGTTCATCACACTGTTGGTTCCAGTGTAGCATGCCCTGTCCCTGGGGAGTAGCAGCCTTGACTGCCAGTTTTCTAGTATCTGCTCCTCATTGGTCAGAAAGGCGGTCTGCTACAATGAACACACAGTAAATACTGGGATGCGGCAGATAAACAGGAAGTGGGCACTGTCTTGTGGTCAGGTGCGTTTGCAGCTCTGGCTCTTGAAATCTTCACATCCAGCTTTGAGCTATATCCACTGCCTGCTTCTGTTGTTTCATTGAGAAACTTAAACCGAGTTGTGAGGAGCAAGGCCTAAGTGAAGTTCTCTATGAAAGGCAGAGAACAGCAAGTATTGCCATGCGCTTATGTTTCCCAGGTCAACCTAAGAATAGGACATTGATTTGTGACATGATCACCAAGACTGGAAAATGTTCCCTTCCTCGGAGGCTGTCTCCGGTTTCCTCTATCCTTTCCCATTTCATTTGTTCCTTCTTTCCTTTCTTCCCCTCTGTCCCCCTTTTCTTTCTTCTTTTTCTTCATTTCTCAGGCTTAAAACATCATCCTAAATGGAAGAAACTAAAATATTTCCAATAAAATCAGGAATAAAAAAAAGATATGTTCTCTCTCTCTCTCTCTCTCTCTCTCTCTCTCTCTCTCTCTCTCTCTCTCTCTCTCTCTCTTCAATACAGTATTTGAAGCCTTGATTGAAGCAGTAAGACAACTAAAGGAGAACAAAGGGATACAAATAGGAACAGAAGAACTCAAAGTATCCTTATTTACAGATGACATGATTTTATACATAAATGGCCCTAAAAATACCATCATGAAACTTCTACAAACGATAAATACTTTCAACAATGTAACAGGATACACAATTGACAAATGAAAATGAGTGGCCTTCCTATATAAAAAGACAAATATATTGATAGCACGTAAAATTATCTTGGAATAACTCTAACCAAATGAGTGAAAGATACTGAAGAAAGAAAGTGAAGACACCAGAAGGTGAAAATATCTTTCAAGTTCATGGATCAGTAGGATTAATATGGTAATAGTGGCCATCCTATCAGAAGACATCCACAGATTCAATGCAATCTCTATCAAAATTCCAAAAATTCTGACATAATTTTTTGCAGAAATTAAAAGATAAATACTAATTTCATATGGGAATCCACACACAAAACCAGAATGGCTAAAATAATCTCGACTAATAAGAGAACTGTTGAAGGCATCACCATTCCAGATTTCAAATTTGTACTACACAGTTATAGCAATAAAAATAGCATGGTATTGGCATAAAACATATATGTTGATCAATGGAATAGGATATAGTTGAAGATTCATAAACAATTCCACACACTTCCTGACATTTGATTTTTATCAAAGAACCTGAAAGTTTGTACTGGAGAAAAAATATTATCTTGTACTGGTCAAACTAAATAGCTACACATACAAGACTGTAAATGTACCAATATTTATCACCCTGTGCAATGGATCGGGGACCTCAATATAATGCTAGATACCCTGAAATAGAAAAAAATTTAAGGAAGAGTTGAACTCATTTGCACAGGAAAGAACTTTCTGAATCTGATGTCCATAGCACAGCATTAATAAATGGGACCCCATGAAACTTAAAAGCTTCTGTATGGCAAAGGATATCCTCATTTGAACAAAGTGACAGCCTGCAAAATAGTAGAAAACACATTACCATTCATACATCTGATAAAGGGTTAGTTAGAATACACAAAGAACTAAAAAATAAACTGATCAAGAAAACAAATAAGTTAATTAAAAGTAGAAACCAAAAGCCAATAAAACAAATGGCAGTATATGCAGTTGAGGATGCAGGAAAAGGAGAGCACTTATTTATTGATGATAGGAATGCAAACCGGTACAGTTAGTATAAAAATGAATATGATGGTTCCTTGTGATGTTGGGAATAGTTCTACCTCGAGATACAGCTCTATCACTTTTGGGTATATACCCAAATGATTTTTCATCCTCCTACAGAAAATACTTGTTCATCCATGTTCATTGTTGCTCTCTCCATAGGAACCAAGACTAGCAAACAACCTAGATGTTCATCAATTGATGATTTGATATGCAAATGTGGTACATTTGCATAATGGAATTTTTCCGGCTTATGGACAAAATAAGTTAAGAAATTTGCAGATAAATGTATAGAGTCAGAAACTATAGATAACCCAGGCCCCCAAAGACAAATATAGGCTTTCTCTTATATGTGGATGGTATCTTTTATACTTTAGACATGTGTGCATTAATCAAACTAGTCACAGAGTTTTGGTTGCTAATTATGGAGTGGGTGAGAGGGAAAGGGTATCTTCCAGGAAAATGGAAATAGAATAGCATTATAAAGAGGTAAAGGAGAAACTAGTATAGGAATGTTGGAAAGGGATAAGAGACAAGGAAAAGGAAGACTCTGGGAAGAACTAACACATCCTTCCTATTGAAATCTGTGACTGATCTGCAGGGGATGGCCCCTGGGGGAATCTGCTGTATCAAATGAATGGCTTCATCCATTATTTCACATACTAAAATAGAAACATACAGATTCTTTCCTCTAATTCTTCTTTTAAATTCTTATTATTTCTTATGATTATGTCTATATCTTAAAATTTATATCTGTTTATCTACATATCTTCTTTATAGGAAAAAATACAAATCAAATTTTATTTTAAACTAGTTTTGTTATATTTCATAACTCTAGGAAAATTTTGTATTTATTCTTTGTAATTGAATTTCAAACCAAAATATATTTTTACATTATAAACATGGAAAAAACCAAAATTTTAATACTATTTAGTGCCACAGATCTTTTATAATAATATCTGAATCTATTTGCCAAAATTAAGTTTGTGATTTAAAAGAAATTATTGTATTCCATGATTTACTGTTCACTTAATTTTTGATTGAAATGTAATCAGCCATTATTTTTAATGACATAATGTTAGGTATTTTTCAATAATGATATTTTAACCAGTAAATAATGAAACTAATGGATCTTTGAGTTTGATGCAGTGTCACAGAATTATAAAGACTTTGTGAGAATATCTTTTATTGCATATTAATAAATCTATAATAGATACATATAAAGATATAGATAACATAATGTATATTTGTAAATATTTTGTTTTTGTGAAATTGCATATTCATCACTTTTTCTAATTTAAATAGCTGAATTTTTTAAAAACATGTTTACTCTGGTTCAGTGGGTTTTCACTTGATATAAACTCATTATTTAAAACACCACTTTAGTTCTGAGAGATGGCTCAACGTATAGGGACACTTGCAATTAACCCCAAGGACTAGAGTTTAAGCCACAATCTGACATGTTAGAAAAAAAGATTAGACTTCCACAAGCGTCTTCTGTCCTCCACACATGCCTTCTACTCGTGGACCTCATCTCTTTCTCTGTCTCTGTCTCTGTCTCTGTCTCTGTCTCTGTCTCTGTCTCTCTCTCTCTCTCTCTCACGTACACACACACACATACACACACACTCGAAATGCAATGTCTACTTCAATTCTTCTATTTACATTCTACAATAAAAATGGTAACACATATTTTGGTCTACTGTTGCATATTTTTAAGATCACCTATCTAAGTCTTCATTGTCAACACCCTTAGAAACTAAAGGCTTATTCTGAGAAAATTTGTTCTTCACTTGCAATTTTTTAAGTAATTATAACTCAAATAGAATTATATCACTTTCCTCCTCCACTTTCTCCATACAACCCTTCCCAGTTATATTCCCTCAAACATCCCCCCCAGTTAACAACCTTTTTCCATTATTATAGTCACATAACCCCCCTCAAGGTAACAGCCTTTTTCATTGATTATTATTGGCATTCATACACACATATGTGTGTGTATGTGCATGAATATAAATAAATAAAAAAAACTTGTTGAGTCTATTTTTTTATTTAAACATATACATTTTCAGGGCTGACCACTCCTCATTGGACAACCAATGATGAGGCTTGTCCCAGGTAGAGGCTAATTGTCTTTCATTCAGTGTTGATTAGTTGCTTGTAGTTCTCTGTCTAGGGTTGGGAACCTGTGACAATGTCCTCCTTCCACATTAACATGTGCACTCTTATTTATGCAGCCATTTCTAGGAGGCACTGTCACAGCAACCTTCCTGGATATTCTGGTTCTTAAAATCATTTCTTCTCTTCTTTGACCTTTCTTGGGCCATGGATGAAGGAACTGTAATGTAAATGTATCTGTTGGGGCTGGGTTCCTCACAATCCGTTTATCTTTGCGTTGTGTTTAGTTGTGATTTTTCCATGATGGTCTCCAGTTGCTGTAAAGGCTTCTTATATGAAGCCTTTCTATATAAGAAGCTTCTTTGATGAAGTATTATAGCTATGCTTATCTGTTAGTATAAGGATAAGTTTTAAAATGCAGTCAAGAAATCATAGTGTACTTACTGGTTAGTTTTGTTTGTTTGTTTGTTTGTTTGTTTTGTCAGCTTAACACAATATAGAGTCGTCTTGGAAGGTAAGTTCTCATTTGAGGTTCCCTCCATCAGATTGGCCTGCAGGCTAATGGAAGGGCTCAGGTTCCCTAAGGGTGGTACCACCCCACTGCAGCTTGTATAAAAAACAAACTTGGCAAGTCAGTCAGCATTCTTCATGGTATCTTTTTCAGTTCTTGACTCCAGACTTCTGCCTTGGGTTTCTGTCCTGTCTTAGCTTAGTGATCTGGAAGTTACAAGAAGAAATAAAGCATTTCCCCAAGTTGCTTTTGGTCACTGTGTTTATCACAGCCATTCAGAGCAAACTGAGATAAAACTTAGTACCATGCTGCAGGGTGTTGCTGTAAAAGATACAACCATGTTGTTTTAGTGATGACTGTGGAAGCATTTGCAAATTTGGGTTGAGAAAGCTACTGAGTGTTCAAAGCCTAATGAGCCACTTTGTGACAGATTGGAAATTGTGAGAAATGTAAATGATGGAAGCCTGGATTCAGACATGTCAGAGGGAAGCAAAGACTCTACTAGAGGTGATTCTAGGATAGTTTGAGTTGAATATGTCGGTTTTTTATTGGGCGGGGCTTAAGGATGAATGGTGGTCAAGAAGAAACTAGTATCACCAATGCATAAGGTTTGTTTCACTGGAACAATTGATAATGGTTAGTTAAACGTGAAAAAATCAATACAATGAGGAAGATAGAAGCATCATTGAGGTGGAATCCTCTGGAAGTATTTTTTCAGAGTTAGCACACAGAAACTATGCTCCAAAAATGGAAAAAAAACAAAAAAAAACAAAAACAAAAACCTGTGTCTCCTGCTGGCAGCTGAACTTGTTAGTATCTGTGATGGTTTGTATATGTCTGGCCCAGGTAGTGGCACTATTAGAAGGTGTGATCCTAAGACAGACATTGGTAACAGGGACTGGGGTATTGCTGTGATAGGCATGACCATGCTTTTGTTTGGAACAATGTGGATTTTGGAATTTTGGATTTGGAAAGTAATGGAATGCTTTAAATAGGGCTTAATGGGCCATCCTAGTAGGAATATGGAAGACATTGTTGCTGAGCATAATTTGAACTGTGCAGACCTGGCCCAAGAAGTTTCAGAGGAGAAGAATTACAGTATGTTGCATAGAGACTGTTTTTGTGGTATTTTGATAAAGAATGTGACTACTTTTTACCCTTGTCTGAAGAGTCTACCTGAGTCTAAGGTAAAGAGATTTACATTAATTGCATTGATAAAGGAAGTGTCAAAAAAGCAGAGAATTTTTTCCCTGGGTAAGTCTCATGAAGAGCGTTTTGAACAAGAGTAGCAAGCTCAGGAAAAGAAAAATATAAAATATATGGTTCAAGTATTAAAAAAGTACCAGGAAGTGAAATGGAACTGAATCCTATGTTCTAGGAATTACAGAGTAAGAGATTTTGAGGCAAGATACTACCCAGCTAAGTTTAGATCCAGACATGGTGGTACACACCTTTATCCCAGGAGACAAAGCCAAACAAATCCCTGAGTTCAAGGCCAGCCTGGGGCAAGGCAGGTTCTAGGTAAAGAAAAGCTTAAATGCAGGCATGGTGATTCAGGCATTTAATCCCAGCATTACAGGAGACAGAGCCATGCAGATCTCTGAGTTCAAGGTCAATCTACAGAGCAAGTTCCAGGAAAGCCAAACTTAGGCAGAGAGGGAATCAGAAAACAGAAAGCTGGTAATAGAATAAGGTGGGGATATGTTCCAGCCCCAGCAAGCAGCAGAACATGACAGCATTGGCCATGTAGCTCTGGCTTCAGAGAGAAAAATAGAAGGGACTACTGGGACAATTGGTGCTGGTTAGCTGGAGCTAAGAATCTAGTGGTGATTAAGAAGAGACCAGTATCACTGAGGTAAAATCTTCTGGGAAGTGTTTTCTGAGAGCACAAAGAAGCTGTGTTCTAGAGATAGCCCAGGTTTTATCTCCTGCAGCAGGTATACTTGGTAATGTATAAGAGTTACCCAGGTGATACTAGTTTTGAAGGCATGAAGGGGTCATGAAGAACAGCTGAGGCTTGGTACTATGAGAGGCCATGGAAGGCCATTGGTGAAAGTGAAGCCTCAGTTGCAGTTTATGGCCCAGGACTGAAGAGGCCATGGAAAGGAGTTGAGGCTTAGCACCATGAATAGAGCATATGAGAGGCTATTGGTGATGCCTCAGAAGACCCCAGTGTATTGGAGATGCCAGTACCATGAGATAATCACTAAGAACAGCAGTGGGACTGTAGTAGATCAACCTGAGCTTAGAGTGCTACAGAGGGCAGAGCTAGAGAAGTGACCTAAGCCCTTTGGAAGAGCCCAGAAGATCACGTGTAGATTCTAGACATTGAAACAAGAAGCTGTAAAATTGAAGTTGCCTTGGAAATCCCAAGATGTTCTGGATGCCACAGCCATAGGCTTTCTGCTGAGGAAAGCTGCTAACAAGGAGTGGAATCAACCCAAGAGAAAGAAGTTTGATGCTGTCCACAAAGATGGAAAACGAGTTGGAGATCTGAAAACCTCTTTTACTTTAGACATAGAGATGCAAAGTTTGGAGTTTGCCCAGCTGCTTTCCTGTCTTGCTTTGGGGATTAAAGTTAAGTGATTGGATGAATCTCAGAAAAAACTTTGCACTCTGGACTTTTAACATTGTTGAGACTGCTATAGACTATGGAAACTTTGGAAGTTGAACTAAATGTATTTTTCATTATGCTATATTTAGGTATGCCTCCCCCCATGGGCTCATATGTTTGAACAAGCCTATGGGGGACAGGGAGTGGAATGTAATGGTTTGCATATGTTCAGCCCAGGGAGTTGCACTATTAGAAGTTGTAACCCTGTTGAAATAGGTATGGCCTTGTTGGAGTAGGTGTGTCACTGTGGGTGTGGGCTATAAGACCCTCATCCTAGCTGCCTGGAAGCCAGAATTCTGCTAGAAGCCTTCAGATGAGGATGTAGAACTCTCAGCTTTTCCTACACCATGCTTGTCTGGATGCTGTCATGCTTCCCTCTTTGATGATAATGGACTAAAACTCTGATCTTATAAGCCAGCCCCAATTGAATGTTGTCTTTATGAGAGTTGCTTTGGTCATGATGTCTGCTCACAACTGTAAAACCTCAACTAAGAAAACTATGTCCAAGAGTCTTTTAGGTTGTACTGGATTTGGCCAAACTTGGAACCATATGGCAGACTTGAGATACTTTTAAGAGAGGCAGTTGAAGGCCTTTGGTGAAGGTACATCTTCAGTTGCAATGGAGACTGGAACATTTTGTATATGCCAAGACCACGAAACACCAAAGACAGCAGCACATGTGTAGTTAGTCCAGCCTGATTCTTTGAGACAAGCTGGTCTTCTTTTTTTGTCTATTTGTAGCTTTAGTGACATTTAGCCTACTTTTCAACGAAGGCCTAAGAAACTAGAATATAGTGCTGTTCATTTCATTGCATACTAGATATCCTTCAATAGCTCAATCTTCCCTAAAACACAAACTCCACGTTCTTAGAATGACATGAAGATCATGATTTGGCTCTCACCCCATGTCCATTTATTTACTTTAAGGATCTTCATGTCCTGTTCCTTAAAAGCCTGTATTTACCCAATTCCTTTCCTCTGAATGCATGATTATATCTTCCTTCTACACTATTTTTTAAAATTCTACCTCCAGTTTTATCCTTTAGAAAAAAATACAGTGAAAGTGTTTTATGTGATTTTTCCATTTAATTTGGACTTGAGGATGGGCTTTCCTGATCTTCCCCACATCCTCATAGCTAGGTAATTAGACCATCCCCAGATTCTTAGAGGAACATGAGTATGTGACCCTTGCTATATGTCCCAGAGTGTTCTGCAGGTAATTTTCTGTTCTGCATAGACTGATGTACAAACAGAAAGTGACTTGAAAGCTTCAGAGTTTAAGGATATTTATAATGTCAATATTTTGTACTTTCTCCCAAAACTCTTAAAAAAAACTCCCCATTCAGAGCGATTTGAGATTTATATGCTTCGGTCTAATAATTTCATACTGACATTTTAAACTTATTTTTCCCATTTTGCCTTGGCAGATAAGACTAAGTGTCTATTAAAGGAGATGGTTGGTGTGCAAGTATAATATATTTAAGTTCAAATCTATGATCTTTTGTAATTCTTTCTGTGGCTTAGGATTGTTTACTTGCACTTGTTTTAAAAAGGGCTATTTTAATGACTTAATGAGATGTGTAGAGCATAGATTTAAGCATTCAGTTCAGTTTGCTATAATCAGTAGCAACATACTCATTTAGAAATAAAAAAATACATAAACTCTGTCTTAAGACAGAAAGCAAGTCCGTCACATGAACTGCTGCAGAAGCCTTTGCTGCTTGCTTTGCAATCTTGGCCTCGTGTTAACTGGACAAGCTTCACAATGCATGAAGTTTTTCTTTCTATTTCCCTTCCTTACACCCAAACTCTCGGTATATGTTGGATTCTTCATGTAGAATATTCTCCTGTATATTTATAAGTAAATGTTAACATAGTGTCTTTTGTCCTCTACCTTTGCAAGAATTTCATGAGTCCCTGCTGGTTTGCACAACTAAGTATGTTTTTTGTGCCTTTTACAAATGCATCTAAGGTACATGTAAACTATAGCCTGTAAAAAAAAAAACAAAAAAAAAACAAAAAAACAGTAAGTTTTTCCTTCCATGTATTACAAAGGTGTCATTTGGAATCTTGGATGAATCATCTGTCATTGCTGAATGGCAAGATAATGGTCCTATGTTAGTAAAGAGAGAGACATAAATGATGTGTTGGAAAGTAATAACAGAAGATTGCTTAACAGGTATGTGAAAATGGCACTAATGCTTACAGATGGAAATGCAACGTGACAGGAATTTGTTGGGACAGAGTGCCATGCATGAATTGTGTGTGTGCTGTTGTTGTGTATTTTTAATTTTCTATAAATACTGGATGTCTGTGAGTTTGTATAGGAGTAATAAACGAGGTGAAACAACAGTTTTGTACTATCTATTGTGGAATTCAGGTAAGTTTAGTAAGCATTATCTCAATTATTCAGTATAAAACCCTTGGCTCTAGTGTCCACGGAAAAGGAGATTGGAGCAGAGCAATCAGGACACATGCATGGGGTTATGTAAGTAAATTATAGCGGGGACGTTTACAGCAACCAGCTCGCTTTCTTTTCTACTATGTAACAGAGGCTATTTCAACTCTGTACTAACCTGTTTTGTATATAAACACCTTTGAAATACATAAACTGAATATTGCACAAAGTCATATCCTCTAAGTGGTAATAAGACATTTTTTCTTAGTTTTGTTTTTTGATTTGATTTTTTCTGATGAACCAGGTTGCTTTGCTCTTTGGAAAGGAAATTACTGGAATGCAGGACACAACGATTTTCTACACAATGTGATTTATAACATAACACTGAGACTAGCTAATGCTCCATAAATGAATGCTTTTTGTGGTGATGGCCAAAAATGAAGAAACAACTATACTGCTGTGCAAAGACATCAGATCGGTCTCATATTTGCTCAAAGGAAACTACACATTGTTTTTGATTTGAAGATATTTATTTTCTGCTTTATTTTTTATTTTATGTGTTAATGGAATTGGATAAATACTAATATGTTATATACAATATATCATCATCTTTGGGGGATTTATAAGAACTTTAAGAGTCAAAATGTGTTTAATCTCCTAATATGTTCTTGTACATAAACCAGACAATACTATGCCAGATGAATAATCTTATTGACATCATTGTATTAAAACGCAACAAAATTAACAATCATCATGATACAATTCACAGAAAAGTTATGATGTAATTTGATAATTTTAGTCCAAATTTGCTAAAGTATATGGATACATTATGATAATACAAATTACAGGTTAGTATATAAAAGAGGTTTATTTAAAATTACAACTATAATGTGTGTAATTTGTGTTGTATTACAATTCTTATGATATATGTTAATATCTTTTTAATTCTATAATTTTTTGAACTGTTGTAAATATAAAATTACAGTTTTTACAAATTTAGCTATTTGTAGTCTTTTTTACAGATTTTAATATAGCTATTTATTATTATAGCATTTATGTACTATTTTGAGTGTTATATTGAAAATACAAGGTAAGTATATTATATTTCATGGCTTGGCTGTAACTGCAGTGCTGACATAGAAATGAAAAAAACAGATGAAAAAATTCATTTTCATTGTAAAATTATATGATTACAGCTATAAAGAGAAATTTAAATTTTAGATATGATTGGGCGCCAGTTTGTCAATCTTCTTAAAATTGGTGGTCAGTTTTTTCATGCTGCTTGTTTTCTGCAATATACTTTTTGCTTCATCAACAAGCAGTCAATCATTAATAACATAAGGCAAGAAAATCACATTGTGACTCTAGGGAATTATTTGGCTATCACAGATGTCAAACACGTATATTTTGTATAGTGTTATCAATGCTGCATTGGAGGTACTGTATGAAAAGTTGAGAGAAACACTCTTTAGACAACCAATGGGAACAAGTGGTAAAGAAATGTGGATCAAGGGATAATGTTGTACTTAAAGATTATTTAAAAACATATTTCTATAAAGGATAACAAAAGAGTGTTTAAGTGTAGAAAGTATTGTGTTATTGGAGAAAAGCTGAGCAGATACATATTAACTTGTATGTATATTATATATGCTTCACTAATTTTTATGCAATGTTAAAATCTGGATTTTGCTATTTTCTGTCCAATCTTAACTTGCTAAAGATGCGGAGCTTTGGGTTTTTCATTTGGTCTTTAAACGATCAATATATATCTATGGATTATTCTCAGAATAAGACTTTTCTTGCAATGTATTAACTAGGAGATTCTTGAAAAAATATATCTGTCATGTCCTTTGATAAATGATTTTTTTGTTTTAAATGATCAATTTATATTTATTCACCTAATTACATAGACTAGTAAAATTAGACTATAAAATGTCAAGTATCCATCAAAATTTCATATAGATGCTCCTAATTAGACTCTGTGTCACACCAAACAAAACCAATACAAATAAATGGAGAAAGGACAGATTAACAAATTTGATGAGACAAATGCAAATACTTACAGCCAACAATTGGACTGAGCCCAGGGACCTCTATGGAAGAGTTAGGGGAAGGACTGAAGGAGCTGAAAGGGATTGCAATCCCATAGGAAGAACAATATCAACTAACTGGCCCCCTCAGAGCTCCCAGGGACTGACTAAGCCATCAACCAAAGAGCACATATGGGCTGGTCTGTGTTCCCTGTTATATATATAACAGAGGACTGCCTTGTCTGGCCTCAGTGGGAGGGGTGTGCTTGGTCCTGTGGAGGCTTGATGCTCCAGAAAGGAGGATGCTAGAAGGCTGACGCAGAGGGCCCTCATAGATGTTTGCAGATTTCAAATGTGTGACTAGAAATCGGATGTCAAGGAACAGTTCACTTTTTAAGAAGCTACAAATCTGGTATGACATAATATTTAGGACACTGTCTATTTTGCCTGAACAAAACCTCTTTATTGTCTCATTTGTAATATTTCAACAGCAAAATATACTCTATAGTAAGCACTTTGTAAGTGTTTTATGGATAGAGTGATACACAAAGCAATGATTAACATATTACTAGGCAAAAATACTTAATAGTTTTTAGTAAAATATAATCTGGGTAAAAAGAATACAATTCTTAAATTTACACTAGTTATTAAATATATTCAGGCAGATTAGGGCAAATGATGGCCAAAAATTTGAACAAAGCCAGTAGCGTGAAGCAGCTTCTCCAATGAGACAATATAGAAGTATAGGTTAAGGGTTGAAATCTCATTTCAATATATGCTATTTCAAGTTAATTCTATTGCAATTGAGTAAACAGTGATATCAAAGGTTTGTAATTGGGGGGGAGGCAGTTATTCATGCATATAATAAATTATCATTAGCCCCTCCTACTTGTTCTTATCTCCCTTCCATAGTATCCATCCTTTTTCCTCCCTATCTTTCTCTTCCCCACTTATACTTTTTAGTTTATGGCCCATTTCATTTAAATGGGACCATATTTGCAAGCACTGGAATGGTGCTTGTGATGGTTTCAATAGGTATGGCCCCATAGGCTCATGAGTTTGAATGCCTGACCCATGGAGGTGGCACTGTTATGAGACATGGCCTTGCTGGAGTAGGTATGATCTTATTGGAGGAAGTATGTCACTGTGGCAACAGGTTTTGGGTTATCTATGCTCAAGCTTAACCCAGTGTGGCACATTGTTTCCTTCTGTCTCCATGGATTAATAAGGAGAACTTTAAGCTCCTTCTCCAACATCATGTCTGCCTGGAGATTACCTCCCACTATTATATTAATGAATTAAATCTCTGAAACTGACTCAATGAAATGTTTTTCATTATTTAAGAATTGCTGTGATCATATTGTCTCCTTACCACAGTAAAACTCTAACTAAGACCATACCTGATGGGGTAATACTCATCTCTCTCTCTCTCTCTATGAATCTATCAGTAGCAAATACTTGTTCAACAGTGAGGGTAGGACCCCCACAGCCCCTCCTTCATTCTTGCCTGCTTATTTATGGTGACTTTCTTTGGTAGATCCAATGCAGGCCACTGTAAATTTAGGATTGCAAGGGGAGTATCTTGCAAAAAAGATGCATTTCATAACTTTTCTCCCTATCATTCAGCTGTCATATTCCTTCCCTTTCCTGTTGCATACTATTTTCTGAGCTTTAGGAGATAAAGTGTATAAAATAAATGTTTGGTTTAGGGCCAAGCAGCCATCCATAATTAATTTTCAGTATCTTGCACAACTATGAGCTTTACATTTCCTACTATTCAGGGGAACAAGGTGAGGGTTCCATGACTAAGGCTAAAAGTAGTCTTTGTGTTTACAGGTGTTTAGAAGGCAGTTTGATAAAACTGAATATCAGAGCTTGATGAGTCCAAAATTTCTCATAGTCTAGATAGACATCTCAACTCTGGAAAGCAATATCTGACTACTTGCTGGACCTGGACAAAGAAATGAAAAATTGATAGAGGTTTCAAATAAGGTGCTTTAGTCTTAAATCCTAAACTGTGTTTTAAATCAATATTTGTTATTAGCTTTCCAATCTCAGGAAGAAGAGGAGGAGGATGAGGAGAAAGAGGACGAAAAGAATGAGGAGGAGGAGGAGGAGGAAGAGGAGGAGGAGGAAGAGGGAGAAGAGGAAGGGCAGGAGGAGGAGAGGGAAGACTGGAGGAGGAGGAGGAGGAGGAGGAGGAGGAGGAGGAGGAGGAGGAGG
>NW_021604670.1:4651509-4686433 GCF_004785775.1 Grammomys surdaster
GGAGGAGGAGGAGGAGGAGGAGGAGGAGGAGGAGGAGGAGGAGGAGGAGGAGGAAAATCAATTAGTTGTACCTATATTTTGTTTCTTGTACTTATGCGCTTGGCTGATTCTGACTGTCCTCACTAACTTGGCTCTGCACTTCAAGAAGGCAGACTGTATGTCTATTTATTATTGCTACTTTAATTCCAGCACCTCCAAATTGCACAACTCATAGGAATTTTTAAATGAATAATTGAGTGAATGGATGGACCTTGAAAGTAGTTTATTTACTTAGAAAAGATGAATTTAAATATGTTCAAAGTACTCTCTATAGCCCTTCAAAGGCCTGGAGATGTAATGTTCACTGAAAGAATGAGTGGGACTGTGATGGAAAGGAGGGGAATAGAGTCATTTGGCTTAATATCTGTGAGACAGAATGGTTATCAGATTTATTAAAAATGCATTTCAACTTTGTAGAGAACAAATATGAAAAGATGTGTCTGTTTACTGGAGGGATCCCTATTAGGCACATAGACAGGCAGTGTGAGTAGTCTGAATATTGGCATCACTTCAAGTGTCTATCTTCCAGCCCTGAAAGACAAGTTACATTTTGTAACTATCTGATGGGTTTTTGGCAGGATCTTTCCTGAAGGCTGTGTTATGGACTTGAATGCCATATGAGCTTAGTCTAAGGCTCCTTGCCCTAGACGCCTGTGAATTAATACATAACGTTGAACAAACTTGTTTAATAGCTTGTGGAAAGAAACAAAACAGACTCAAGTTGCAGTTTGGTAGAAAGTGAAGGTGTGAGAAAGATTTGTTTTTAATAGATGATGCAAGAAAATCTACAGAGTAGATCAATAGTATCCACAGACAAATTGTTTCCTAAGCAGCATCTAAAGAGTAGCCTGTTCTTTCCTATGCCTACAGCTTTAACCAACCAAGCACTTAAGTCTAAATATTTGCAACTTACTTAAAGGAGCAATGAGCTGAAATGACACATGGCTTCCACAGGAAGTAGGCATTTTTTCTATACTTTTGACATTTATGGGAACACAGATTTAGATATATATAGTCAACTTCCACTCTATATTAGATGTTGCAAAGATTTGAATCAGCTAAAGTTTCAGAGGAAAAACTACAGTCTGGAAACCTTTAAGAAACAAAATTGCTCCATAACCTTAGAAAGCATAGTGTGCTCTAAAGTGGGTTTGCTATTTAACCCACTTGACTTATGTAGCGGCTGGTGCTCTATACAGAAAAGAAACTCTCTTGGACAATTATGATAGCTTTGTCTCCTGTGTTCTGGTTTGAAAACAGTTTCTAAGGATACCTGAATCCACCTGGTCCAAGGGCCACACTGTTTCTATAAATTGAAATGTCCTCGAGTGATCAGGCCCAAGAATATTCTAAAAGTGGTCTCCCATTGGAATTCTAATTTTGTGTGCTGCTGTAGACACCAGCTTTGGCTGAGCCAACTCAGCATGTGTCCCTACTATTTAATGTCAGCCTATGACTATTCTTAGCCCTGACACCTCCAAACAGTTTTACCCGAATGAACAGATTTTTCCAACCCATCATATTTTCTATCCATTGAGTTGCAGATGGGAATGGATAAAAAGGATACATATATGAGAAGGAGCGAGTCCGTGCTTCCTCCACCCTCACAAGCTAATCTCAGGAACTGAGCTAGTGTTGGTTGCATGTGAAAATAGGCCTTTATTTTTTATGTTTCTCCTATGCTGGGCTCAGGAAAAATGAAACATGAGGACGACAATGTTGGCAGCTCTGCCAACTCTGAATTGTTAGCTATCCAAGTTGGCAGATAGTTAACATTAAGCAAAAACTTCATTGGTAAGGAACACAACTATAAAGGCAGCGAAGTAAATAGATAATAACTATTTGGGAGGCTAGGATAATACATTTTGAAATAGAGGCTAATTGGTTGCATAGAACATGAGGAGATTCTCTGCACATTTTGTGAAGTACATTCTGAGAAACACTACACTCTACAAAATCTCAATGAATGAAGAATAGAAAGTTAAACTGTTGAATGTCTCATTCCTGGCATGAGTAATTATACAAGATGAATAACTAAGGATGTGTTCTTTTATCTCCCTTCCTTTCCTTTACCTTTTCTATTCTTTTACCTCATGCTAGGGGGTAACTTGTCAAGTGTCTGAAATGTCAAAAGATACCTGCACAGTATTTGACCAAGGGAACATTGTAAAAGGATGTTCTCTATCTCCTTGTTTCTTTCACGATTTCTTATTTCCTAGCAGCTAGGATTTGGATTTCAATCCAGCATGTCACAATTGCAAGGGTTTAGTATATCCTGTATTACTTTTTAAGAAGCATTAGTGGATGCTTGCAGCCAACAATTGGACTGAGCACAGGGTCCCCAATGGGGTCTCCAATGGAGGAGTTAGAGAAAGGACTGAAGGAGTGAAGGGGTTTGCAATCTCATAGGAAGAACCATAATGTCAACCCTCCCCCTCAGAGCTCCCAGGGACTAAACCACCAACCAAGGAGTACACATGGAGGGATTCATGGCTCCAGCTGCATATATAGCAGAGGATGGCCTTGTCTAGTATCTATGGGAAGAGAGGCCCTTGGCCCTGTGAAGGCTAGATGCTCCAGTGTAAGGAAATTCAAGGGCAGGAAGGTGGGAGTAGATGAGTGTGTGAGTGTGTGGGTGTGTGGGTAGGGGAACACCCTCATAGAAGCTGAGGAGGTGGATGGGATAGGGTGTTCAGGGGAACCAGGAAAGGGGATAGCATTTGAAATGTAAATGAAGAAAATATCCAATTAAAAAAAAAGAAGCATCATGTAAGAGCAAGAAAGAAGAACAATTTTTCAAATGTAGAGAAAAAAATTAAAGCTATTTCTGGAAATATTTTTACTTACTTGGAATCACAAGATAATTACCTTCATCCACCCCTCCCCCCACCAAACACTGACATGCTATTTTAAGAAAATAACCAGGTCCATCAACTTCTGAGAAAGTATACTTTCAAAACATTTAAAAACATACCTCATTTGTCACAGTTCTTGATTTACTTGATATTTGTTGAACTTTTTCAATTTGGGGGTTATTCTTGAATCATGTAGCAGCATTGGTACTTTCTGTGGACTCAATATCCAGAGGATAAGAGGACAGGCTCAAGGTCATTGGGACAGATGGTCTCTGGTAGAACACAGGGCTATTAACTAGAGGGAAGTCATTAAGTTATCTTTTGCGAGCATCTCCTTTTGTTACAGTGTCTTCCAGGACTTCTCTCTGCTCTGTGATGCCAGGTTTCTGCAAAGTATGAATGGTGAATTATGAGGACATGCCAATGCACACAATTTGCTTGCACTTAAACCTGGCTTGTTGCTCTAATTGTCTTTAGGTGTTCTCTTGATTGAGATTTCAAATCAGCCATGACTGATCTCAGCTATGACAACAAATTGTAGAATGCATTGTTTTAAATCTTTTTTTTTATTTTTTAATTTTTTTATTGGATATTTTATTTACATTTCATATGTTATCCCCTTACCCCATCCCCCACCCACCCGGGAACCCCCCATCCCCTTACCCCTCCTCCTTCTTCTCCGTGGATGTAACCCCCACCTACCCCTCCACTCCCACTTCCCCACCCTCAAAAGTCCCACCCCCTGGGGAGTCCAGCCTTCATGAGGTCAAGGATCTCTTCTTCCACCTGTGCCCGGCAGGGCCCTCCACTCTTACATATTCAGCTGAAGCCTGTTTTAAATCTTAATAGAAAAGAAAGTGAACCTAATTTATTTCTAAGAGTGGGAAATTCTTGTAAAATTGGGGGACCTCAAACACAGATACACATCAATTCAGTGCACATAACTCTCATGTTTATAAAACGGTAATAAAAATAGATGGTATTGATTTTATATGAAAGAGATGATTTTGTAACCAACATCATATGTTTCATATAGTTCCTTATTATTGAAGATGTGTAACTATCATTTTTAGGTGGGAAAAATTGTTATTTCACTTATACCACATTCAGTATTTTGTTAGCATTGCCTCAGAAAGGTTTTTTTTTTTTTTTTTTTATAACATTTGGACTGTGTTGCATTTGTAAATGTCACTACCGGTTATATGGAGATTTCACACACACCTGATTGAATTCTGTGTAAGAGCCCGAACCACTCAGATCCTTGTAGATATATGTACCTTTGGTTTTTTCAGCCTAAATAAATTTTTAAAAGGTTTACATTTTTCACCCAGTATATCACCTAAAACTAGGCAACAGAGAAAGAAACTGAATTTAGAGCAAAAGAATTATGTGGATTTTTTTTGAGGGATTGGCTCTGAATAAATTGTTAATCTGTGAAGTTGCCTGATAAGAAATAAGTTTTCTTTATAAACACTCCAGATAGTGCTAAGTGGAGAAGAAGGAAACAGAGCTGTGTAGTCAGAGAATGTGGTTCCATTTCTTGTTAGCTGTTTTAGCCTTCAAGACCTGGGTCCTACATACCCTATGAGACATTTTTCTATGCAAAGGTTGGAGGTGGCAGATTTTCTGTATGATAGAAAAAAAACCTCATTACTTTGAACTTTTCATAATTTAGATTTGGTGATCACTCTGATAGAGCCAGTGCTGGCTTAGAAAATCTTTTTTCTCTCAAGAAAATTATAAATGAGAGTGCAGAATGGATGTTAAGATTTTTAAACCCAGAGAAAGTCAAACAAAGCAAAGCCTAGAAGAGAATATGAAATATTGATATTAGTTCGTTTATCTGGTAAAGCACATACAACTTCTACCAATTTTCTCTACTATTACATAAAGTGTTGATATTATTTCACAAGTAAACACATTCAGAGAGTTAAAATACCCACAAGGCACTTTGTTAAATATCTCCCGGAGCTTGCAAATAACTAAGATACTCATTAAAAATTACTTTAAACTATTATAACTATTTTTTACTTAATTCATGTGAATGAGACCATTGCATATTTTATCCTCTTCATGGGTATTAGTTTACAAAGAATTCCCATGCTTTTACACTCACTTATGGGCTGGAAAGATGACTCAGTGAGCACAAGGACTGACTGTTCTACAACGGCCCAGGGTACAGTTCCCAGGACCCACATGGCAGCTCACAACCATCTGTAACTTCAGTTCCAGGGGATCCAATACCATCTTTTGCCCTCTGAATCATCCTTCATGCATATGGTGTCCATATATATTTTCAAAATAAATTCATACACATGAAACCAATAAGTAACTGAATAGTTTTTCAACAGGTTTCTTTGTCTTAACCCAAAACTGAATTAATAATAATGTTTGTGCCATTCAGTAACCCTTATAAGTGGGACTTTTGTTAAATTGTGATAGATAGTTGGGAATCATTCATCTCTGATATCTAATATAGGTTTTTATGTTTGAAAGGAAGGGAGCTAAGGCGAGGGCCACGGATTTAGCTCATCTTAACTGTAAAGAAGCTGGTGGTTTTGTGAATCATCACGTTCTGAACTGTCACCTGCTTACTTTTATGACTTTCTTTTGTGTTTATATATTGAACACTGACATACTAATAAATATGTTTTTGAGTCACCTTAGGTATTATTGGGTACAAAGATAATTTTAGAAGAACATGTAATTTACCCATTACTAACTAGACTTATTTGTTCCAGACAATATTTTATTTATTGTTCATAGTAAAACCCATCTTTTCAATACTAAGTATCTGAAATCTTGAGTGGTTAAGTCTTCTTTCTTCATTTAAGATGTATAAAGGCAATGCTTTTAATTTTCCTTTAGCACTTCCTGTGTGTCCTTTCAAAGGTGGTAGTTCCTTCTGTTTCAGGAACTACCATGGTTTCTTTGGTATGCTGCACCAATGTCTAATTGTCCTGTGTTAATGGATATCTGCTGTGAAGGTTAATTTTCATCATCAGTGTGACTTATTTTTATTTTATTTTTGTGATATAATACTAATGATTTATTTTATAAAATCTTAAAGTTTATGTTATTATTCTAAAATAGTGACACTGAAATCATAATTTTCTTAGCGCTTATGGGTTTTCCAATCAATTTTTTTTCTATTTTAAGTAATATTATGATATATTCATCGTTAAGTGAGAATGTTTTATTAAAAATCCACTAAATTTATAAATCTAAAGCAAAAGTATCTGAAATGCAGAAGAAATTAGTCATCATTAAGAATTGTCTTAAAAACTCAATTTCACATTATGGTTTGATTCATGTTACCTTTCAATTATATTTAGTCTAAAGCAAGTTTTAATTGAAAATACATTTTTGCTACAATATATTCTGATTGTGTTTTCCCCTTCTCCAGAACCTCCCAGATCCATACATTCCTCCCAATCACCCAAATCCACATTCCTTCCTTGGTCTTTCTTATAAAACAAACAGGCATCTCAGAATAAATGGGAAAGAATGAAAAAAATCATATTTAAAATAAGAAGTGATTAAAAAAATAATGTATTCAGATATGACAAAACAAATAAATGCCAGAAAAACAAAAAGCCAAAGAAAAATCACTAGAAACACAAGTAAATGCAGAGACACACACATGGCAAATGCAAAAGTCCTTTAAACACACACAATTGGAAACCATAATATATAAGTAAAAGATCATTAGGATAAGAAAAAAAGAGAAAAGAAAAAATGCCCAGACAAAGCTTATGTGACAAACAAAAAACAAAACAAAGCAGAACAAAAACCTTCCAAAAATTACCATCGAGTTCATTTTATAGTGGTTATCTACTACTGGGCATACAGCCTACTCAGTGAGTATACAAACCTTGCTTGGTGTAAACTAATTTTTCATTTGCAAGCACTTATCAATTGCTGACAGCTTCTGAGTTAGGAATGGGATCGTTTGTCTGCTTCAACTTAGCTCTGGGACCCGGGTAGGCTAAGGCCTGTGTAGGCGCTGTACCTGCTGCCATAGTCTCTGTAAGTTCTCATGTGCAATGGCCCTACTGTGTTTACAGACATAGTTTCCTTGGCATTCTCAATCTCTTCTGGCTCTTACCATCTTTGTCCTTCCTCTTCTTCGGGGTTCACTGAGAAAATCGATAGAGAGGAGAAAATCGATAGAGATATCCTATTTAGGATCAAGAGTTCCAAGGTCTGTCAGTCTCGGCACATTGTCTATCTGTGGGTTTCTGTATTTATGCCCGTTTATTGTTGGAGGAACTTCTCTGATGATAGTTGAGCAAGATACTTATCTACGAGTATCGCAGAATGACAAAAGAAGTCATTTTGTTGTGATGTCCTTTGGCAGAAAAGCAGTATTGATTTTTCCTAGGACCACAGCTTATCTATCCTCAAGTTCTTGCCCCCTCAAGCAGTGTCAGGAATGGGTTCCTATTTTTTGTGGAGTGGGTCTGAAATCTAATCAGATATTGCTTAGTTAGTCTCATAAGTTTTGTGCCAGTAATGTGTGCATGTCACTATTGTAGATTGGTGAGTTTGTAGCTGGTCTAGCTTCTACTATTTCCCTTTGGTAGCGTGCAGGTACTTTCTAGTACCCTGAACACTAGTCAGCATGGGTGAATGCTCTGGCTAGGTACCAGCTCAGCTTCTCCATATTTAATGAGGCGTGCAGGTATTGTCTTCAGCATTTGGATCTTACTCTCAGTTTGTGGAGAAAAGCGAACAGTGTAAGCAACAGCCTGGGTTGTTTGGTGAGTTTCCATGGGGATCCTTTGACCATCAACTTGGTTAAAAGTAACTCATTTCCAGAACTGAAGACTACATTTGTCCACAAGTTATATGACTTAATTTACCAGATGTCTCTCTGAGTGTGTTTAATGAGGAGTGTCTAGAGAGGCTTAACAGAGGAGCAAACTCACTCTGAAGGTGGGTGGTACTATCCCATGATCTGTAGGCCCAGGTACATTAAAAGAAAATGGTGAAAGGCAGCTGAACACTGCCACTCCACTTTTCTCCATCCTTGTCCGACATGATCTGAAGAGCTGCCCAACTCAAAACAAACTTCATGTTTTTAACAATTTTTTTGTGTGAACATAGTTTTGTTTGTTTGTTTTGGCAATTATGTCTTACTGTTTTTTTGTTTGCTTTTCACTTATTTTCTTTTGAGAGTGAGAATGATGTTGGTTGTATAGGAAGATGGGTAGGCTCTGACAGCAGTTGCAGGAGGGGAAAATATAATAAAATATATTTTATTAAAACATTTTTAAGGAAAAATGTACTGATTTAAAATGTCTGTTTGTAAATTGTATATTTAAAATATTTAAATGTTTCTGATCAATTATTAAGCATTCTTTTGAACTATATACTGTTCAGGCACCCCTTGTTCAGTATCAAATTTAAAGATATGTTTGAATTTGAGTAGTTATAATAGTTTATATATGTATAGTGATATAAAATTTGCAATATTATTTCTTAGCTTTATTTATTTATTTATTCATTTATATATCATTTGTCATATTTACTGTTTCTACTGCTGTGATGAAACACCATGACGGAAGGCAACTTGGGGAGGAAAGAATTTGTTTAACCTTAGTCCATAACAGCTTAGTCCATAACAGAGGAAGAAATCAGGGCAGGAACCTAGAAACATAAACTAGAACAGAAACTATGGAAGAATGCTATTTATTGACATGCTTCTCATAGCTTTCTCAGCCTGTTTTCTTGTCCAGCTCAGGACTACTGCACTCTTCACTGTGGCATGGGCCATCCCACACCAACTGCACAAACTAACGGATGGACCAATCGTACAGAAACATGTACTCAGTTGTGATTCTCTATTCTCAGATAACTCTATTGGTTCAAGTTGAAACAAAAGAACCAGCACAACTGATCCGTTTTCAATTTGACCTATAAGCACATCACTGTTCAGCTAGAACCTTGCTTTTCTTATGTGTCCCCAAGTTGATATGTTAATATTAATAGCATGGTATACAACATTACAGCTTTTAAAGGTCTCACAGTCTTTACAATTTTAAACACTTTAAAAATTCTATCTCTTTAAACCATCTAAAGGCTTTCTCAAAGTCAATGACTTTCTCAAATATCTGAAGCTTCTCAAAAATTCCAAAAGCTCTGTAAAAGTTTCAACTCTTTCAACTATGGACTCCTGTAATATCAAAAATAAGTTATATAACTTCTTATTCCAAGAGAGAAGAACCAGGGCACAGCCACAATCAAATCAAAGAAAAAAACAAATTACAACAGTGTAAAATTGTTGGTGCTCAATGTCTAGGTCAAACTCATCATCCCTTGTGCTCCTAAGTGCCTGGAGAGTGGCACTTCTCCAGCTTTGCCATCTACAATATGCGCATCTTGTCTCTTAGGCTCAGATCACACCCGCTGCTGTTGATGATGGTCATTCCATGCTACTGGCATCTCCAAAATCCTAAGTTCTTCAGTGCAACTGGGTTGTATCTTCACCAATATCAGCTCTTGGTTCTCTTCAGGGTCTCTGATTTTGCTGCATAGTACCAAGCCTCACCTGGTCTCCATGACCTCTTTAGTATTAGGGCTTCCACTTTAACAGAGGTTATTCATTCACCAGGACATATCCTAGATTTTCATGGTGCCAAGACTAGCTGTTCTTCATGACTTTTTCACACTGTCAAACCAGTACTACCTGGGAGACTTACATATTACGAAGTTTAGCTGTGAGCACTGGTATAGCATTGATCTTCTATAGACCACAGATTTTGTGTAACTGACTCAGAAAGACACTTCTCACAGATTTTGCATCAATGATGTTAGTCTCTTCAAAATCACCACTGATTTCTCAACTCAAGCTAATGAGCATTAATAGTCCCAGTAAAGCAACAGTTTTACTTCAGTGGTGCCAGTGTGTTGTTATTCACGACCAATTCTGACAAGCTATCTCTATTTGACAAGACAACACAGATTATGCCATGTCCCACAAATCCGATACCTAATTCTATTTTAGGGTTTCTATTGCTGTGATAAAATACCATGGTCAAAACAATCTTGAGAATTGCAGGTAGAGTTTATTTTACCTCACAGCTAGCTTATAAGTACATCATTGAAAGATATCAGGGCAGAGAAGGAATCTGCAGGCAGAAACTGAAACAGAAGCCACAGAAAAGGGCCACTTATTGAGATGTTCCTCATATTTTTGTCCAACCTGCTTTTTTAAGATTTAGGAACACCTGCCCATGGGTGACACTGCCTACATTGACCTGAGTCCTTCATTACCAAGACATCAATCATCAAGACAATACCCCTACAGACTTGCCTACAGGCCAAACATGGGGACATTGTCTCAATTGTGGTTACATTCTCTCAAATATCACTAATCTAGGTAGGGTCAAGTTGATATCAAACTAGTCAGCACATCATTTTTGTTTTCTTCTTGTTGTTATTTTTAGTTTTTTATCTTCCTAGAAATTTACATCACTTGTTTTTATATTCAAATTGCTAAATCCTTTCTCCTTATCCTATCTAGTGTAATGGTAGCTTCAACATTTTCCCCATACCAAATACTTCTTCATTCTGGCATTTATTTATTTATTTATTTATTTATCTTTCTTTTTTTTACACTCCAGATTTTATTTCTCTCCTGGTCCACTCTCTGACTGTTCCACATCCCATACCTCCTCCCTGCTCCCCTGTCTCCACAAGGGTGTTCCCACCCACCTACCCCACCTCTAAATTCCCTGGGGCTTCCAGTCTCTTGAGGGTTAGGTGCATCTTCTCTGGCTGAACCCAGACCCAGCAGTCCTCTGCTGTATGTGTTGGGGGCCTCATATTAGCTGGTGTATGCTGCCTGGTTGGTGATCCAGTGTCTGTGAGATTTTGGGAATCCAGTTTAATTGAGACTGCTGGTCCTCATACATGGTTGCCCCCTTCCTCAGCTTCTGCCAGCTTTTCCATAATTTAACCACAGTATTCAGCAGCTTCTGTCCATTGTTTTGTTGCAAGTATCTGCATCTGACTCTTTCAGCTGTTTGTTGGGTCTTTTGGAGGGCAGTCATGATAGGTCCCACTTTGTGAGTGCTCCATAGCCTCAGTAATAGTGTCAGGCCTTGGGACCTCCCCTTGAGCTGGATCCCACTTTGGGCCTGTCACTGAACCTTCTTTTCCTCAGGCTCTTCTCCATTTCCATCCCTGCAGGTCCTTCAGACAGGAATGATTATTGGTCAGAGTTTTGACTGTGGGATAGTAACCCTGTCCCTCACTTGATGCCCTGCATGTAAACAACCCCAAAAAATATGCCAGGGAACTTCTCCAGCTGATAAACAACTTCAGCAAAATGGCTGAATATAAAATTAACTCAAATAAATCAATAGCTTTCCTTTATACAAATGGTAAACAGGCTGGGAAAGAAATTAGGGTAACAACTCCCTTCACAATAGCCACAAATATAAAATATCTTGGGGTAACTCTAACCAAACAAGTGAAAGATCTGTATGAAAATAACTTCAAATCTCTCGTGAAAGAAATGGAAGAAGATCTCAGAAAATGGAGAGAAATTCCTATGTTTATGGATTGGCAAAATTAACATAGTAAAAATAGCCATTCTATCAAAGGCAATCTACAGATTCAGTGCAATCCCCATCAAAATCCCAATCCAATTTTTCAAAGACATGGAAAAAGTAATTCTCAAATTCATCTGGAAAAACAAATGTCCAGAATAGCATAAACAATCCTTAACAATAAAAGAACGACTGGCGGAATCTCCATTCCTGACTTCATGCTCTATTACAGGGCAATGGTGAATAAAACTGCATGGTATTGGTACAGAGACAGACAGGTTAATCAATGGATTAGCATTGAAGACCCGGAAATAAAACCACACACACTTAAGCACACTTGATCTTTGACAAAGAAGCCAAAAATATACAATGGACAAAAGAAAGCATATTCGATAAATGGTGCTGGTCTATCTTGCTGTCTGTATGTAGAAAAATGAAAATAGAACTACATTTGTCATCTTGCACATAGCTCAAGTCCAAGTGGATCAAGGACCTCAACATAAAACCAGATACGCTCAATCTAATAGAAGAGAAAGTGGGAAAGAGCCTTGAAGTTATTTGCACAGGGAGAAATTTCCTACACAGAACTCCAATGGTTCATGCTCTAAGATAAAGAATTGATAAATGGGACCTCATGAAACTGGAATGCTTCTGTAAGGCAATGGACATAGCCAATAAGACAAATCAGCAACCTACAGAGAGGGAAAAATATCTTCACTAACTCCACATCTGATAGAGGGCTAATATCCAATCTGGCTTTAAAAAAAAGATGTTTGTTCTTTATTTTCTCTGAATTTTAATTTTCTTTCATTTTTATTTATTCAGAAAAATTACAGCAAATTCTAATGTTCTTGTTCTAACTTCATTTAGTCTTTAAAGGAATAACCAACAGTGCTTGTTATTTTTTTCTTTAAATGTAGTTGGTTCTTCCATTTACTTAACTTGCTCTAATGCTCCAGCAATTTACTGGATGATTGTCCACAGTAGTGAGCCCTATCGGTAAAATTATCTAAATATACCTGGGAGCAAGTCATTGATCCTGTGAGAGAACCTGACCTTAGAAATGACCTTTATCTTAGGTTACCCTACAGAACTTGTATGGAGTCAAAAGAAACATCCTTAAATCATCAAGCAGCAGCAGAAGGAGAAGCAACTACTTCACATACAGAAACTCTTAGTCCTGATATATGAGGAAAGTTCAGTGGGAAACAAAACTCCTCTATGATGACTGGAACTATTTCCTTGTACATTTCATTATTTGCCTTCTACTCTCCAGCTGATACTTTTACAACCTAATTAGCTATGCTAGAACAAGGACTACTTATTCTGAGTTTGGTTAAAAAGAACCAAGAATAAACACCAACAACTTTCTTTAATTCTCTGATTAAACCCATGCTGAGCTGCCTTTGCATGGCTACACACCATCACTTTAGAAAAATCAGTTAAAACAACTACTAAGCCAGGCCTGGTAAGGCCTGTAATCCACTTACCACCAGATCTGAGACAGGAAGACCAAGGCCATCTCAAATTGCAAAGTGAGACCTTGTCTCCCAAAATAAATATAAATGAGTAAATTAATAAAAAGACAACTGCCACATCCTCCTAATTCACATCTTAGTCATGCAAATCTCTGTTATTATCCCCTTCAATGGATTTGTTCTAGATTTTCCTACAGTTTATGGATTGGAATCAGTAATCTTTCAAGTTTAAAATCTTGGTAGATCATTGCTGTTGGTTTGGTTGTTTAAATTTGTTTTTTGGTTTTTAATTGTAAAAAAATCTCATGTTCAGTGACTTTTTGTTTTCTTGCAGTGTGTTATTCTTGGATCCAGATTCTACTTTCAACAGTTGATTCTTTACTTAATTCCATCTATCTGAAACATCTTTCTTTTCTGTGTGCCCTACTTCCCATTACCCCTTTCTTTGCCTGTCCACCTATACCAGAGTTCTTCACTTCCCATGTCATGCATTGATAATTTCTTCCTGAATCTCGTTCAGTCCACGCTGATTCCTCATTTCTGGGATATCATTTACTTATAAAGCTCATCAGTATTTTTTAATCAGAATTTTTCTTAGCTAAGATTTTTAAATGCAATTTTGTAATTTGCCATTGAACTTTTTGTACTTTCATGCCAACGAATGTATTTCATATGTAGCAGATAATAGATTCAGATTATTGACTAACAAAATATGGAATGAACGCAAAGAACATACACATATGGGAAGAAGTAAATAATGGCCTTTTAGATAAACATTGCATTATCTCCATTATCTTTAGATTTTTTATGTAATAATCATTCATTTTAATTTACACTGTCCATTGTTGAATAATTCTGCAAACTACCCAAATATAGATGAAATTAAATCACACTTTCATGTCTTCAAAGTATTTCAAATACTTATTCATATTGTATTATGTGGCTTACTCTAAAACATGTACACATTCCAAAATGGTGTGTAGGAAGGTAGATTAAAACAACACCATTGGCTGTGGTTAAGAAATTACTACCTACAGAGATATCATAACATATAAGTCCCTAGGAAGAGCTGATTCTTTGCCTCCTAACTCTGATATCCATTGACAGTCTGGGATTTTTTCCCGTTAGTGCTTAAGCTAGTTAATGTATGATCTTCTGCAGGCTGCCAGCTTGTTCTGTACTCTGTGGAACAGTTGATCTTGAAAGATGTCATTTTTTCTCATTTTCTGACTTGTTTTGTTACATCAACATTGATTTATTTTGCACTTCTGACAATCTGGATTTTTTTTACAAAGCAAAACAGATTACATCTCAGAAACTTTAAATTAATGAATTGGATGTTGTAAGCAGAGGGAAACAATAATATACGGACCTCCTTTTTCACTTCCTCCTCCCATTTCATATTCTCTCTGTCTCTCTGTCTCTCTGTCTCTCTGTCTCTCTGTCTCTGTCTCTCTGTCTCTCTGTCTCTCCTTTTCTCTATCCCAAATGGATAGGTACAGACACTGTTTCATAGGAACACAGCCACTGCAAAGGACAGTGCATTCTATGACAGGAGTCCTACTCGCCAGACACTTACTTCCCAGACAGAACAACACAATGCTTCTTTAAAACCTACCTATGATAGGTTAGCACACACAGACTTTGTAGATGATCACTATGGCATTCTCAAGTTTATTTGTAGGACTAGGCCAATCTATTGTAATCTGAATGTGTATCCAATCACATTTTGATGTTACTCTCCTCATGTTAAAGAAGCATCACTTAAAATGTACTTTGGAGAAACTGCTTGGCTTGATTTCTGCTTTCAAAAACCACATTGCAAATGATGTAACATCTGTGTTCAGTGCTCCAAGTCTCAGCCAAACTTGTTAACTTTCTGTGGCTAGATTGCTGGTTGATGATGAACAAGTTGGCATATGTCTTATTTCATGATTTTTTTTTTATAAAAGGCATCTTTACTATAAGACAAAACACCTCAGATGTAGCATAATATATGCATACACATGTATATCTATTCACATACAAACAAAATAAAAAGACCAGAATGAAGGCTACATATTTGGAAATTTTGATTAAATTTGCTGCTTCCATGTTTTTAAATGATTGTCATTCAATTTCTACTGAATGGCAAATCAGTACTACCAGTGTCTTAGCTAACTTCCCTACTGCTTTGATGAAAACTATGACCAAAGCAACCCCTAACAAACAGAGTTAGGAGGAAAGGGTTTATTTGGCTTATACTTCCACACCACTGTTTATCATCAAAGGAAATTAGGACAGGAACTCAAACAGGGCAGGAACCTGAATGTTGGAGGTGTTGCAAAGGCCACTGTGGGGTACGATTTACTGCCTTATTCTACATGGCTTGCTCAGCTTGTTTGCTAAATAGAACCCAGGAGGATCAGCCTAGGGATGACCTATTGACACTGGGATGGGCCTTCCACCATCAATCACTAAGAAACAGCTCTAGAGACTTACATACAACCTGATCTTATGGAGGCATTTTCTCAATTGAGGCTTCTCTGAGCTAGAGGTGAATCTAGCTTGTGTTCAATTGACATAAAAGTAGCCAACACAACCACTCACCTGAGTCCAGGAAAATGCTTATTGATGAAAAAAAAACCCATAGAACTCAAGTTTCTAACATGCTATTCTCTAGCTATTTTATTTATTTGGTTTTGGGGATGAGGGTTGTCTTTATAGAAAGGATAAGAATTCAACTTGCCTACTGAAGATGAAAGTAGAAATGGTGTGATTCATGGATGACTGACCTTTGCCTGCTGTACTTAATTGAGAAGGTATTTATTTATTTATTTATTTATTTATTTATTTATTTTTTATAAACTGTCACACCCTCACAGAGACACATTGCTTGGATAGCACATCTAGAGTGGTATGCCTTTATCACTGAACTTTTGCCTCCCATTATTAGATCTTCCTATTTCTCATTACTTCAAACTATGGAAAACTCTGAATCTGAGTTATTTACATTAAGAATCTTGCTAGCGAGTCTATTTAATCTTCAGAACTGAAGACAAATGAGCTTCACCAGACATTTCTACCAAGCAATTGAAGCATACTTCCACTTAAAAATATGCAATAGTAGAGGTAAGGTGATTTTTCTTTTCAAAAACATTCACACAAATTTACAAGCACATGGTCAGTTTGGGTTTGTTCATACATTCACTCTCAGTTTACTACAAAAGGTAGAAGAAATACTACCATTTGTAATGCACAAGCACTTAATTCATTTTTCACATTTCCTTTTCCAACATACATACTGTTTTTTTTTCATAAAGATAGGACTATTTGTAATGTAATCATACTCCATACTTTAAAAATTGGAAACAAATTGTAGATGTTGCTTCATAGTTTGCTTTATTCTCCCAATAATGTATCATGGGCATCTTTGAAAATCATTATATATTCTACTAAGACACCAGTATTAATGGCCTCAGTAGCAGTTCACTCTATGCCTGTACCATAATTCATTTAATGCATGCAAATGGTGCATTCTTGATGCAATGATATTGAAAATATTGTAAATAGAGTCGTTTGGGATAATTTATTCATAACTGAGTTTCCTCTAGGTTTCTCAACCTGATTTATTTGCAGCCATGATAAATGGAACACGTTATGTTTTGCTTTGAGTATATCAAGCATAAACTTATATTCAAGCATGAAATATGATGTGTGTGTGTGTGTGTATGTGTATCTGTGTGTGTGTTTACTAATTTGTGAATATGTGTGCAATGAGGGTGAAGAAAGAATAAATTTTGGGAATAGCTTTTGACAATAACCAGAGTATATAAAGCAAAACCAAGACTACATTACTGCTAATCCTTCCTAGGATTCTAATTGCATCAGAGCTACAAATTGAAATTTGTAGTGAAATAGCAAAGCTGCTAGCCTTTGGCTTTCATCATGAGCACATCTTAGGAAGGAAAGAGCAAAACAATAACAGAATTCTGAGTTAGAGAGGTAACTTTTTGCTTCTTGCAACGTTTTTATAATATAGCAACGGAAGTTGTACTCAGCCACCATATCATTTTGCTATACTAAAAATGGGAACTGTGCCTGCTCTCTATTTTCTATGCACAGACACAACAACAGTTGCTTACCTCTGGAGGCTGCTAACAACCGGAGGCCTAAGCTTCATATAAATACAACGAATACTATAGATTTTACCCTTCTTTTCTTTGGCATTTTTCGTTCAATTTTATCTTTGGCATTGAAACATTTTCACAAATGAGAAAAAAGTGAGAGATTTTTATTCCACTTTTCTTCTCCTTTTTAAATCAACTTTAAAAAGAAATCAAAGAGAGAAAAGTTAGTTTGTTCTCGGGTACAATGGCATCGAAGAGAGCACACCTCCTCTCATCTAATCACCCCTTTCTCAGTCTGAGCGTTCATGGCTGACATTCTCAGTTAAGCGCCTCCACTTGCTCATCATTCTCCAAGCCCTGAGCAACAATCAGTGTGTACTCATGTGGCAAAGCCCTGGCCTTTCCTATCAATCCTCTTGACAAGAATGTTGTCAAGTCTCGTTTGTTCTTTTCTGAGTTGATGAACTTATTTCAGGAGGCTGGTGGTTATATTTCACATCTGTCTGTGATGTGACAGAGAGCCTTAAGGCTCTGTATCTTCTTTGGATTTCCTGGAGCCTTTGCAGAGATTATGTGAGATATACTGATGACCATAGGCAGACAGTAGCCATTCTCCTAGCAGACACAAAGAATGCTTTTTGTGACATGAAGACAACCTTAATACAAATGGCAAATTTTCTTTTTTTAACTTTTCTTCATTTATTTATTTAATTATTTATTTTTGGTGAGAATCTAGCAATGAAAAAGCAGACAGGAGCTAGTCTTTTATTGTTGTTTATAGAGCATTCATGGGTAGATTACTGCTGCCATTGTTAACAATGGACATTTAGCCAGTACCTTACTAGATAAATGAAACATCACTGTATGCTATCTTGCTGTGAACCAAAATTGTTAAGGATTCAGACAATACTGGGAAACTAATGTGCCTAAAGGTGATAAATCAGCTCAGTTGAATATAAGAGTGGAAATTAAGCGAGGCCCAGAAACTATTTCAAATGAGTAACATGTGGCATTCATTGTCCATTAGATAAAAAGTTCACAAAGAGTGAGGGGCCAAGTACCATGCAGATGCAATGTAAAGCAGAGAATGATTTAATAAATGAAAATGGAGGACAGCACTCAATTCTATTACAAATTACAGAACAGAACCACAAAGCATCGATGATGCTGACACTAACTTTCCTCTTGTGCATTTAGTTTTAATGCAAGGATATTTTTTTTTCCATTTTGCCATAGCTATATAGAATTGGAAATTTCCTATATAGAGAAGTCATTGATACCAAAAGGAACCTGCACCTGGGTAATAGAGGAAGCTGATTGAGAGGAAGTTTCTGATACTGAGAACACAGCGCTTCCTTTCAGAAAGCTAATCTCCATCATATTTGTTGGACACTTTCACTAACCTTATCTGATGCTCTAATTCTTTGCCTAGCAGCTGAGTTAATATCAGCTTCTACATAGAGAGTATGAACACAAATCACCTAAGGGAATGTCTTCATGTTTAGGGGGTATCCTGTTGCTCCTTTGACTTCTTTGAAAAATGTAACCCTTTGTGTCTTATGCATCCTCAACAGTCAACAGTCTGCATTTACAACTATACATTTCATCATCCCTTAGTGGTTCAGCCACAGCTTTGCACATGCTCATTGAGGATATTTTTTTTTTTAGTATAGGTTCCAGTTTAACTTATAATGTCCTACACTAAGTATAATGCTTATTATTCTCATCATGTATAGCCATTGTGGGAGAAAAGCCATAGGAAGGCATAAGGCAGCCAGGAGCAGTGATATAAGTAATAACACAATCTTGCATTAAAAGTTAATCCTATGTAACATTCACAACAGTATTCTAGATAGAGGGAAGACCCCAACCAGCAAATTTACATAAGATAACGACATAAGAGTGTCGGTTAATTCGATAGAAGATGAGAAGGAAATAGCACAAACTGCTGATAGTGACAATACATGGCAGGCCACATCAGACAGTTGTAATTAGTATCCTGTTTTGTTGCAAACTTGCCATGGTAGCATTCGATTGCTCTGAGAAAATAGTTGGAATAAAAACAACTCAAAGGAGCAGAAGTTTACTTTGGATCATGGCTTCAAATATTTCAGTTTGAAGCTGGCTGTCACCTTGCTCTCTTGTCTGTGGTGAAGCCAAGCATGACAGTCAGGTAGGGAGGGGTTGTCATGGAACAACTTTGTTAAATTTATCATAGCAGAGGGATGGGGGAGAGATGGGTAGGGGAGCAAGTTATGTTCTTAAAAAACAGCCCCCAAAAAACCCAATTTCTTGACCTATGCTCCAGCATCTAGTATTCCATTCTATTGTATTATTTCACTGACGAACTTAGTGCCTTCATAACAAATTACCTACCAAATGGGGATCAAACTGTCTACACACATGAGCTTTTTTTTTCTACTTTTTTCAGACACTTCATACCCAAACCTTAAAACTATTTTCTCTTTTTGAAGAAATAAGAATGAATTTACTTTTGTTTAAAAAGTATATGCATTGAGTTTTATCTGAAGCTGGAGATCATGGACAACTATAATCCTAGCACTTGGAGGGTTAGGCAGAAAAATGAACAAACCAAAGCCGAGCCAACGTGGTCTACATAGTGCATTACAAGCCAGCTTGAGCTGCATAGTGAACCTATGTATTAAAAGAATCAGAAGATATACTTTGAAAGTAGAGAGTGAGAATGTTGAGGGCAGAGAGGTTTAAGTAGGGAACTCATTGGGAAAGAAAGTGAGTGAGCAAATAGGAAGAGCATGAAAATGTTTTAGGGAAGCCCACTAACTTGTAACCAAATTTAAAAAGTTTAAAGGCATAATTTATATACTTCCTAGAAGCTATGAGTTATTTAACAAAAACTTCAGTGCCAGAGGTGTGGTATCTGTTTAAGTTGTTAGTCAGAGATGTTCCAGTGGTGCCCCAAACAATACTGGTTCTTACCATTCTTCTTGATTGCCCATACTAACTGGATAATAAGATGGTATTGATGAAAAAACAACCCATCTAAGTTTCATGATACTGAGAAATCATGTTGAAGCTGACTAAGAAGCTTCCTCCATGATAGCTGACTTCCATGGTCCCAAAGGTGTTATGTAGGCTACTGAGTGAGAAAGAAGCTAATGTTCTTAACCATCTGTGAACACAAGAACAGTAAGACCAACTTGCCAAGCAAGATGAATCCAGTTGTGCAACCATGACACTACTATTATGGGGGGAGCAACCAACCACTCTTTGATTGATTATGAATCCTATCCCATAAGAAAGCATTCATTGCATGTAGTATAAACATGATTTTAAAAACCCTATACCTATTCATATATGTATGTAACAACAGTTGATCGAAATAATAGGCAGTGGGATTGAAAGAGAACAAGAGAGTTTATATTGAAGGGTTTAAAGGGAAAGATCTAGGATAAATGATTTAATTGTAATCTCAAAACATACAAGAAAATAAAGACTCTAGCCAGGGCAAGTTATAGATCCTAGAGGCAATCTCATATTGTCCTTTATCAACATTGACACAGAATCAAGCTGCTTTTTAAATATTTAGGTTTATTCCCACAAGCAAATACTACTTTCAGCCTTAATCAAAGTAGCCTAATACTCCAATGACTGGTAGTAAATATGGAGACTCATAGTGCACATGCTGCTGAAAATAAGTG
This sequence comes from Grammomys surdaster, assembly GCF_004785775.1. Classification (NCBI taxonomy): domain Eukaryota; kingdom Metazoa; phylum Chordata; class Mammalia; order Rodentia; family Muridae; genus Grammomys; species Grammomys surdaster. The sequence continues at coordinate 4,672,229 of NW_021604670.1, forward strand.
ACTGATAGATACTCAGACCTAAAACCATTTCTATCATGTCTTCTAAAAGTAGGGGAACATCACAAATGAGAAGATACAGGGAATATAGCTGCAAGATAGAAGCCCTGTGAAATACCATCTTCTGGCTAGGACATAACTATTGCAATAAAGAACTAATAGCAGCTGTGGATAAGTACACTAAGAAGGGGTGCTTCTGTGGTTATGAATGCATGGAGGAAATAGTCAGGGGTCCCTCCTCTCAAAGAGAAACTTCTTGTTACTTATGAATTTGGGGAAAGGAACAGCCATTGCTTTTAGTTGTGTGCCATATAATAAATTCACTGAGTTTCAATGCATATTTCCAATCCAATGGTTTCATAGATGGTCCCAGTTAAACTAAGTGGGTCACAAAGTCTAACCAAAATTTATAAATCCAGGAAAGTGGCTGGAAGAGAGGAGTGAGGTTAACAGAGATTAGATTGTGAAAAAAATCAAGGTTGGTAGAAACTGTAATCAGAATGCACTACATTCGTGTATTAAATGGTCAAGGAACAAACAATAGAAAAAACAAAAGGAATGTACATTATGTTTATAAGTCCTGTGTTTATTTGCTGGTGGTTAGATTTCTTAGTTTGTCATTTCTGTCTCTAAGGGTTCTGTCACAATCTAGTAAAGTGGCCTGTGTCCTCAATGATTTTCCTGCTTCCAGGATTTCCCATCTGGGTTCTTTCCAACTAGTGTTTTTTTTTTTTTTTAATGTGGATTCCAGAATATTGGACTAAGGCATCTGCAATGCTATTGACTATATAGTAATTAATCCATTCTGAATCTAATGTGTATACTTACACAAATTAAAGGCTTGCTAGGCAGCCCCTATTCAAATAAAACCAAAGAAAAACAGTGCCAACCCTTCCAGTGGAATGGCATTTCCTCCCCTCCATTTTGATTTTGTTGTTTGCAGTCCTGAGGCAATGGTGGCTGAAGAGCACAGTTCACTTTGACTTTTCAGTGTGTTGATAAGACATATTCATTAACTTCCGCAGTTCTCGCTGCACACTTTTAAAATTCATTGCAGAAATAATTATTTAACATTTATTTTAGTCTCCCTATTTCATGCTGTTTTACACTCACTAATACAGATTGGAGGGCATAAAAGAAATTGTATGCAATTGTTTTCAGAATTTACTTAAAATTTCACAAATGTTGTCAAAATGTTGTTTTGATAATCTTGAATTTCTTTTATTCTCTCAAAAAGGAAAAGATAAAGAAATAAAGACACAGGCTGGGGCAGGGGGAGAACGGAATAATTACACCTGAAATTTATAACGAAGCCATTATTTTTTAGGTCTACTTTATTATGTGTTCTTTGATTTCTTATTACATATCACCAGAACATTGAAAATGGATGTGTTGCTGATAAGATAGCTTGCTGCTGCCAAGCCTGACTATCTGGGTATATACCTCAGCAGCCACATAAACATAGAAGAAGGGAACTGACTTTCAGAAGTTGCACTCTGATCTCCTCAGGCATAATGTTGCACACATGGACCAACACACAGATACACACACACATACACACACACACACACACACACACATACACACACACACACTAGCATAAAAACAAACAAATGAAATGAAATGCATATAAACATGTAACTTGAGATCCTTGAGGCAATATCTGAGGATTTGTTAAGTCAGGGGTATGTGTGGTAGTATGATGTCATCTATAAATGTCTTGGACCATGTAAATAGGACTCCAGAGATACATGTAACTTTGGAGATATAGCCAAGACAAGCCTCAAACTGGCCTATATGCACATTTCTGAATAATTTTGTTTTGTCACTACAATCTGGCTTCCTGTTTCCTCTCACTCAAACCTCAATATTGAAACAGATGTTTTGTTTCAATATCCTCAGTTACATGTGAGCACACCATCTATCACCTGTCAGGTAAGACAGTTGGATGCCTTGCCTTTACGAGTAACTCAAGATTTTATTCAGTAAAGTTGAAAGAGGACTGTTTTCTAAATAATAATAATGATTCAAATTATAGAGTATCATTAGGCATTGTTTTCTAATTTTGTATATATTATGTTATTTTTGTAAATTATACAAACCAAAACTAACTTTACTATTACTATTTTTAGAAATACCTTAGAGATGGGTGATATTAAAATCTACTTATGTGTCTGTGCATGTGCATTCATGTGCGTGTGTGCATAAGTGCATGCCTGTCTGCATGCATGTTTGGGTGATATGTGGATGAGCATAGATAACTGTGTGTGCATGTGTTTGCATGTGAGGTTTCAGATAAATATACTGCAGGGAATCATTTTCCTAAACTTATACTATGTACCCACACATAACCTATACAAGAATCCTGGCCTTCTTTTTTTAAGTTCTAGGCCTGTTTCCTAAGAATATAATGAAATACATAACAGAATTAAACAGACCTAGGAAATAACAAATTTATTAAAAAGCACAGAAAAAAGAAATCCATCGAGTGGATGGCCCATGAGTCTCATTCACATCTACCGCTATACAAAAATATTTAAGTCTGAAATTAGTCTTAACTATGGAGGTGAGATTATGCTGCAGCTCTCCAGGATTTATTGAAGAGTTTATCTCTCGTACAATCAAAACTTCAAACCTTTGTAATTCAAAGCAATACCACCAAGTTTCCTTTTTTTACTGTATGACTTCCCCTGGAGAGATGGGAACAACTGCCAGATAGGTCACCAGAAGGCCAAAGAAAGAGTTTGACTCAGGTTTAAATTAGTGAGCCAGTGAGTGTGCACAGGATACTTACTGAAGCATAGGGGAAGGGTTACTTGCAAGGGTGTGGGGGAAGGGGGTACTCACAGGGGTGTAAGGGTGTGGGGAAAGACTTACTCACAAGGTTGTGGGGGAGTGGTTACAGAAAGATGGACTCAGGTGGATTTTCACTGAAAAATCCTCTGTCTATATGAAGAAAGCTGATGTTGGAGGTCTTGCAGTCTGAAGGCAGCTCTGTTGAAATTGGAGGGTTTTTTTTCTTTTTTTTTTTCTTTCTCAGCATTGTTACTGCTTATATAAATTTGAGGAGTGTTGTAAACCTCATAATTTCATTTCCTGAGTTTTACAAGCCTATTTCCTCCTTCTAGTAGATAATGTTTCAATCCAGAGGAAAGAGGTACATAATGCCCTTTTCTTGGCTTTTAGAAAATTCTACTCCCTGCTCTGCTTCTGCAATCTAATTTTCTTTTATTATATTTACTTACTTTTAATCTTAATAAAAATTAATTTTTATCAATTTCATTTTAAAGATTTTTTTCTTGATAATTTTATACATGAATGCTGTATCTACATTATTTTCCTTCCCTCTGCCCTTCCAACTCTTCTCTAGTCCCCCACATCCTCTCAAATTCATGATACCTTTTTCTTCAATATGTACATATGTATGCATGCATAAATACAACCTGCTGAGCCCATTTAGTGTTGGATGTATGTGTGTGTGTGTGTGTGTGTATTTAAGGCTAATTATTTGTCATTGTATAACCTATTGGCTGCTCATTCATGGAGAAGACCTATTTTCTATCAGCTGCAATTAATTGTCTGTAGTTTCTCATCTAGGGGTGGGGCAGTGTGAGATTTCCTCCATCCATGTTGGCTTGCCCACTGGTGTTGTAATCATCAGAGATATGTAAGGCAAAACTACAATGAGACATCATCTCTTTTCTGTTATACTATTATCAAAAGGTTAAGGAACAATAATGGTTAGTAAAGCTGTACAGCACATGAAAATTTGTATACTCTTGATGAGAATTTGTGCATCCTTTATGAGAATCAGTATATAGGTTCCTTAAAATATTTAAAAAAAAAACCTATCATATAACCTATGATTCCCAAGAATATATACTGCTCAATAGAATTGAGATTTTAAATATTTAAAAAGAATCCCTGCATTCCTATGATCACTATAACATTATTTCTTTGTTCACTAAAATATCATTTTTATGTTCATTATAACATTATTCCTAATACCAACGTCAAGGAATGCCAAAACTTTAGAATCACAGTGATAGAAATTGTAATTCTGGCTCTAGATTGGATGTGTTTACTTGCCGTTTTTGTCTCCTTCTCTGAGCATCCTCATATTTACTAAGTTTCTCTTCTTTGTAAAGAGGGAAAAATGATACCTCTTCGATGAGCTATATTTTATACATCCAAAAGTATATTTTAAACATCCAAAATTTGAGTATTAACTACTAAATACTAAGCACTATCAATTTTTGACTAAGAAAAATAACTTAAGAGATATGTTACAGACCAGAAAGTCACTACAGAAAACAGGACAAGAGGAAGAAGAGGAGACTGAGAAATGTTTACCTTTTAATAACAGTAGAGTTGCTAAGACCTACGAACCCACCTGGAGTTTGACTAAATAGTAAAGATAAAACAATGTAAACTAAGTTCTTCAAATACTGTTTGATAATAAAGGTCCTTTTATATGGTGCATTCTGTTTAATAAGGAACTAATAAACTATTTAAATATATATGCATGCATGTATACATCTATAGTAATGTATAATAACCAACAGGAGAGAGACATACATGATCTGGTAAATAGCTTAATGTCTTCCAATAAAACCTGGAAGATTCTATATTAGGCAAAGAAGACACTCGGGATCTTGGGTGAAAATGTCTATAATGATTTTGCTAAGCCAATGGGTTGTAGATTACATATAGACATTATAGCATTTCCTACTGACAGTTTGAATATCACATTGCTTATTACCTATTGCTACATGAGTAGAGGCTTCAGGACTGGACAGAGCAGGTTTCCTTTACCTGAGGTGGAGATTTTGGTAGTTTGCTTGGCTTTCAAAGTGTGACAACTTTCCCTTTGCTATGCCCTGTCTCATACTGAGGAGGTCATAGAATAATAAACCATGTTAAAAAAATAACAGATTGGGTGGTCAAAACTCAATACTTAGGGTTCTTTTTAACTTTTTTAGTCTTTGTCAAGGAATTTAAGGCATGACAAATTTGAAGTCTTTCATGATCATTTCTACTCAAAGTTAATGTTGATATTTAATATTTTATTCATGCCTCCATTAAAGCATTTTGTTCTTTCTGTGACATCAAGACTTTCTTCCACAAAAGTTGATTTCCTTGAAATCAAAGGGTGTGCTCTGTCTGCTGGATACAACTTGCATCAATGTTTAACATGATGTTTAGGGTCTTCCCTATTCACACTCATATTTGTTGTTAGTAACTATGTGTAATAAGATGAACACATACTGATGAACACATACTGTAAGATGTTATAAGAAATCACTTAGTGATTTCTCATTAAGTTAGAATCACTTACTCCTTACCATTTTAGAATGGTTTTCCTTTTTTCCTTTTTCCTTTTCTTTTTCAAGTGAAAGCTGTATAACTGAATCAAAGTCTAATTTCTGTTATGATTCTATCTGGGATTCCTTCCTTGCTTATATACTCAATTCAACTTCTTTCTGTATACTGTTTCTTCAATAAATTGGACTTGATTTAACACATTCTATGGTGAGAAAGTAAAAAAACTGCAATTTCTTATCATGGAGGAAAACACAAACCAGTGAACATTCGATCATTTGCCCTGTGCAAAGAAGATGCGTGTTATGGAAAGCAAGACTAAGTGTGAAAAATCTAACATTTAATTTCTTAAAGGAAGGCTATGCTTGTTATTGCTGGCAGAGCTATCTAGACATGAAGAGTTTTGGCATATTGCTTCAAAATGTATATTAACGCCCTTTTATATCTATACACAAAAGCATGTAAATGAAGTCATTCACTTGCAAGGGGATATTTCTCACAAAAATCATTATTTTGTTATTTCTACTTTTAAAATATGACACATTGCCTTAATATTTAATTTTTTCAATATATCCTGATAAGCAATATAATTCTACTTTAAAATATAAATCAATTCTATAAACTTCAAGTTATAAGTGACAAATAGTAGTGATTAAAACACAAATATCCATATTTTGAGGGATCTGTATGTCATTTTTAAACAGTTCCAGTGGCTCTGCTATGGTATGTACACTGGAGGTATTTTGAGTACTTTGCAATCAATTGGATTACCTATTAAGCATGCAGATAAAGTCAAAATCCCTGCATCCATACTAGAAGGAAGTCATTCTTTACTGCTAGTTACTGCAGTGGATGTTGCCTAAGGTGATGTGTTGAACGTCTGATGATCACACAGGTGAGTAGATTACCATCACTGGTTTAGCCAACAGGCACCTGCTGCGGGTTCATCACAGTGCATTGCCTTATCTTGAATAAAATCTCCTATGTAAGAAAGCATCTTAGTGAAAATTTGTTTAGGAAAGGATATACTATAAAAGAATGCTCATCATGTAGTACTTATTTTATTCAAAATTATATGTGACTGTGTAAGAAATAAAAAAAACCACACTTTTATTCTTTGACCTTTTAAAAATAATCTATCCTTTTTAAAAGATAAATCCTGACATAATACACTGACAACTGACATTTAATTATTAACTTATTTAATTACTAAATTTAATAAATTTAATTTTCTGCTATTTATTTATTTATTTATTTACTTACTTACTTATTGCTAAACATCATGTTCAAATATATATTACTATGAGACCATCTGTTTCATTTCTTGGTGTTATGATTAAATTCCTTACCAAACACAAAACTTTTTTTTTTTTAAGGAGAATTGGCTTCAAGGATAAAACTCAGAACATCAGAACCTAGATTAGTTTACTATTTTTTGAAAGGAAATGTGCACAAACAAAATCAATACTCATTTGCCATATAAGTGGGAAGGAAAAATGTTCCTTAAAAACTAAATTGAGGTCTGTTAAAATTGAAACCATGCTGAAAGAAATATCCTTTGAGCTCCCAACTATAACAGGCGCTTTAGCCAACGGAAATAACTTTGGGTTGAATGCCTCATTGTGTTTACTTAAAAGGGACACTAATCATGACTATATTTCTTGTCTTATACATGGTAGTTCCTTAGAACAACTCATTTAATTAGTACATGCTATAGCAAAATATATACAATGTGATCTCATTTATGTAATGAAAACTATGCATTTTAAATAGCTCATAAAGTTGTTAAGGAAACTACAGTAATGCAATTTTCTCCCACCTTTACCAACCTTTTGGGAGATTTGGAAGAGAACTAGTTCCTTGGGTGAGTCTTTGGTTATCCTATATTTCATTCCTTACCTTTGTTCCTGTCAATATAACCCTAAGAAACTCACCGACTTACAAGGTTAGCCTTAGATGGAAATGTTTCTTTGGTCTATTGTCAATTTATTTGTTTGAGCAGGTAAACAGAATTAAATGGTACAAGACAAGTCATACAATAGAAAAAGTGATTTCAAGGGAGACAGGTGAAAACCCCAGCTGAGTTTGCATAAGTGTGTCAGGAACACATACATATAAAGGAGCAAGGAAAGCCTTCTACAACGAGGATGCAATTACTAAAATCAGTTAACACACAATTTGTATTTTTTCAAATTTGTTTATTCAATATTGTATTATAATATAATTATATTGTCTTACAATGTCTAGGGGTTACTTGTTCAAAAAATGCATAGTCCTAGGTCCTACTGTACACTTAGCACTGAGTTAAACTTTCTGAAGTTTGGGTACTTTGTATTTTTTCAGGTTCATGTGGTTGAGTACTCAGTCCCCAACTAATGTAGCAGTTCTTTCAACAAGGTTTTAGAAGCTTTATGAAGTAAACTCTTGCAAGTAGAAGAGTGGGGGCATATTTATGGTTTCATAGCCCAGCCAAACTTCCTGGTCTCCTTCTCTCTCACAAGTCTGGATAGGAAACTTAATTCCTGACTGCTTGGTCAACTTCAAGTGTCTTCATCTGTACTTTTCACTCATGATGAACTGTATCCCTCTAGAATTGTAAGAAAAAATAAACGAGTTGAGACTCTAAGTTGTTTTTTGTTACATTACTCTATAAAAAGAGAAAATTAATTGATTCAGATACACAGGCTGTTGATTTGAACTCTGAAAATTTGATCTCAGATGATCAGTTTAATACTTATGATTGAGAAATTTTAAACTCTAATATTTCTTATGGTAACAAATTTTAAAAAACAGAGTGTATGATTAATATACTCTGAGTGTATGATATACTCAGAGTATATGATTAGTAATTAAATGTACTCTTGCTTTTTCCCCCACTTCTCTTATCTCTCTCTATTGTCTGAGCAGGCTTCAAGCTTTAAACCTCCTGCTTAGCTTCCCAGATATCTAGAATTGTAAGCCTGTACCACTTAGGTGCTTTTTCTTTCTTTCCTTCCTTCTTTCTTTCTTTCTTTCTTTCTTTCTTTCTTTCTTTCTTTCTTTCTTTCTTTCTTTCTTCCTTTCTCTCTCTCTCTCTCTCTCTCTCTCTCTCTCTCTCTCTCTCTCTTTCAATTAATTAATTAACTAATATACATTCCAAATTCTCCCTCAAAATGTCTCTATTCCATCCCCCTCCCAATCTCCTCTCAGAGGGTGGGACTCCCTGTGTATCCCCCACCAACACACACACACACACCCCTGGTGCACAGAGTCTCTGTAGGATTAGGTGCATACTCTCCCACTGAGGCCAGACAAGGCAGCCCTGTTGAGGAACAGATACCACAGTCAGACTACAGTTTTAGGGAAAGCCTTCACTCTGGTCCTTAGGTGACTCACATGGAGACAGCTTTGTACTTCTGCTACATATGTGCAGGGATGCCCATGTATGTTCTTTAAGTGGGATGCTCAGTCTCTGAAAGCTCCCAGTGGTTGATGTTAGTTGACTCTGTTGCTCTTCCTATAGGGTTCCTATCACCTTCAGGGCATTTAGTTCTTCCCCCCAACTCCTCTATAAGAGTTGCTGACCTCCATCCAATGTGTGGCTGTGAGTCTCTTCATCTGTTTCAGTCAGCTTCTGGGTAGAGCTTCTCAGAGAACAATTATGTTAGGCTCTTTTTCTGCAAGTATAAGAGAGTCAGGCATTAATAGTGCCAGGGATTGGTGCTTGCCCATGGTATGAGTGTCAATTTGGGCCTGTTATTACCTGGCCATTACTTCAGTCTCTGCTTCATCTTTGTCCCTACATTTTTTTTATGACAGGACAAATTTTGGTTTGAAATTTCGTGGGTGGGTTGGTGTCCTTATCACTCTATTTTGGGTCCTGCCTGGTTCCAGGAGGAAGCCTCTTTAGATTCCACTGTTAACCATTTCTGCTAAGGTCTCAGGGGTGGGGGCGGGGGGTCTCCCATCCCATGTCTCTAGTCCTGTCTAGAGATTTCCCCCATCTCCTGAACCCTAACCCATCAGCTGCAGATTTCCATTTATTCTTCTTGACCTCTTTCCAGTCTCTCCCCACAACTGACCATGCCCCTCCGTTTCCCTCCTCCTCCCATCTGTCTTACACCAAGTTCCTTCCTGCCCACTGCCTCCAAGGACTATTTTGTTCCTTCTAAATAAAATTTAAACATCCTCTTTTGGGCCTTCCTCCTTGTTTGACTTCTTTGGGCCTATGGGGTGTATCATGACTATTCTGTACTTTCTGGCTAAACATTCACATATCAGTGAGTACATATCATGTATATTCTTTTGGGTCTGGGCTACCTCATTCCAGATGATATTTTCTAGCTCTATCCATTTGCCTAAAGAGTTCATGAGATATCTTAGCAGTTAAAGGCTAGGCCCACAATCAAAAATATAGGTGCTATTTTTAAATGAATAATACAATGTTCCTTTGGCTCCACCTTCTTTTAAATTCCTAACATCTCTTATCTATACTACATCATGTACATCATGAGTAAATTACCTTGTAAGTACACTTCTTGGTTTAACACAGCTCTCCAAGCTGTAGCAAAGTAATATTTTGAAATTCCAGACAGATAATATCATTCCTGTTCTGAACGTTGACAATACAAGGCAATTCACAGAGACTCTGCAATATCTGACACCTCACTTCCTACTCTTATCCTGTTTTAACCTCTCAGCCTGTTCTCTAACATTTCTTTATTGTTCTGTGAATATGGCAAGTATATTCCTCTCGTAGGAATTTGGCCTTAACTCTTCTCTTCACTCCTTCACTGCCTTGATAAAGTCTTTATCTAAAAGCTTTCCTCTCAGAGATGAAGTACCAGAGACCCTCTCTTTCAAATGGATTCCCCTAAGGCCCTCTTCTGCCATAGCCAATCTGTAACTCATCTTGTAAAACATCATCTTAAAACTGTCATCCTTAAACAAAAACAGGGATTTTGTTTGAGTCTTTCATTCACAGTTGTCTCTCCATTTTCTAGGAACATGTCTTGGAGTTAGTTAGTGTTCTGTAAATACTGTCGACATAATCTGCGACAAGACCACTTGATGCTTATGTCACAATATCTCAAAATATCTTCCTTAGGCAGATGCATATTAAGAATATTTTCCATGTAAGTAAAAGAGGCATTCTTTTTCTTACTTTATCAGGGATTTTACTTTTCAGGAAATCAAAACGATTATTGAACCAACGTTGAATAACCCCACCAAAGTGCCTGTCAGGCAAAATTGCTAAGAAATAGTGGGTGGGAATTAGGGGTTTTTTTCTCCCATGATAAAAAAAAATCAATTTAATAATGATAGGTTACAATAAATTCAAGCATTAGATTGAATTTATCTTTATTCACATTCAGAAAAAAAGTGGACTCTATGAGCATGTATTCCAATGGAATAAAGTGCTTCAGGAACACAAAGATTGTTATCGATTTGTACATATGTGATTTAAATAAGTGTTATATAAAATGCAACTCAATAAGAATATGTGTTTCTCACTTAGATATGTATTTTCTTGAAGCTAGAGTTCTATTCTTTGGTGGCAGCTCTTTGATTAGTTTATAATCAAGTAGAATACATGGTAATTAGGCACTTGGGCCTGAAGAGTCAATTTATAGTTTTTTGAAAATGCCACTAAATATGTGTGCAAGAGTACATGAGTACACATTTGTGATATTCCTTATTTCCAGAATTCTTTTCTTAATTTTAATATTTATTTTTAACTTAATATATCTTAGTTAAAGATCCCCTCTTCTGCTCCTTCCAGTTCCTACACACACACACACACACACACACGTGGGTAGGGTGGCTGGAAAGGCAGAAAGTTCCTCCAGGTGGGAAGTTACTTGCAGTGGTTGCGGCTACAGTGGCTCATTAAAGGCCTTCTGCAGGATTCCTCACAGCATGGCCCCAATGACACAAGAAAGTCCTTGGTTACAAAAGGGTTTATTTTCATGGCGGACGGTAGATGGATCTAGATGTACCCCCCTGAAACTCAGGGCAGACCTGAGTTAAATAGGGAGGGAGAAAAGGGGAAGGATCTGGGGAAGAGTGCTTAATTGGCTCTGTCCTCTGGCCTTCATTAGTATATAAATCTCTCTAGGGGGCCTGAGGCCTGTAGTCACACCCTCTATCTGTGCACTTTGGGAGTGGCTGTGATAGCCTACATGACTGAACAATGTAGGTCTATGGAGACTAGACTGTGTATCAGGACCCTGAGTTCCGGGGACGTAGCCAAACACCTGCTGTTTCTCCCTTGGAGTCTCGGGGTTGCAGGCCCATGCCTAGCCAAGAACCAAGATACCCTTACACAGTCACCCCTGCCCCCCCACACATGCAATCTGGATCTTCCTGAGTTTTGTCTCTCCTTAGAAAATAGTCTAAAATAGCCAGGCAGTGGTGGTGCACGTCTTTACTCCCATCTTTTGGAGGCAGAGGCAGGCGTTGGAGGCAGAGGCAGGCAGATTTATGAGTTCTAGGTCAGCCTGGGCTACAGAATGAGTTCCAGGACAGCCAGGGCCACACAGAGAAACCCTGTTTTGAAAAAAAATAGTCTAAAATAAAATGAAATAAAATATGATAAACAAACAGAAGGAAAAGGGCCTCCCCCAAAGTCACAAGAAACACACAGATATAGACATAGACACAGAGACCCACTTATTTGCACATCCAGGAATCCCATAAAAATACAAAATGGGAAATAATATATAATCAAATGAACTGCAAGGAGAAAAAAAGATATAAATAAATAAATAGAAAAAGCCCTGATATGACATTATAAGAAAAGGAATTCCCAAGGATGGCTTTGAGTTCATTTTCTGTTGGCAATCTACTGCTGGGCAGAGAGCCTACCCTTAAAAGTAGCTTGTATTCCCACTGAGACTCCTCTGGAAAAAAAAATGTTAAACTTTTATTTGCATATAGTTATAAATTAGAGATAGCTTCTGAGTTAGGGATGGTGTGTGTGTGTGTGTGTGTGTGTGTGTGTGTGTGTGTGTATATGTATGTGTGTGTGTGTGTATGTGTACACTTCTTTCTGATGTAAGATCCTACTTGATTCACATCCATGCAAGCCCTGTGCATGTTGTCATAGTCTCTGTGAGGTTATATCTGTATTGTTTCTGCAATATTTAGAAGGTTTTGTTTCCTTTGTGTCCTTTATCCCCTTTGGCCCTTATACCCCTCCCACACACACACTTTGGAATTATTTTTCACTTTACTTTTTTAAGAGATTGAAGTTGTTTTCTGACAATTGTTGAGAAGAAATGACAGTATGCTACACTCACAACACATATTTCATCTTATATAATATGTAATAACCTAGTGAATTCTATGTTATCTATAGTACACTGCCATTATTATAAGTCTCAGGCAAAAATGATGTATGTGTCATTTCCAATAAAGGTACTGTATGCTTTACATGTGTAGTTTATTGAATCCTCAAAAGTACCTGTGGGGCAGGTGCAATCAGATTTGCCTAATATGTGGTCTCACTGGGCATAAGTGTATAAACAGCAGAAGTACAATTGAAATATCCACCATGGATATTTGGGCTTGAGTAACAAGTGTCCCCCAAGGGCTTCCATATTTGCATACTCCATTTCTAGTAGGTGATGCTGTTTGGAAAGTTATGAAACCATTAGGATGTGAGCCATCAATGAAGATGGGCTTTGAGAGTTTACAGCTTAACCTCACTTCCTCGTCTCTCTCTACTTCCTGCGTGTGGATGAAATTTGATCTCTCTGCTTCCTGATTGTTAGCCTGATCTCTAAGCCTTCTACTGCCATACCTTCCCTACCATGATAGACTCTATCTCTCTGGAACTGTAAGCCAAAAAGCAACTCTTTCTCAACTTTTTTGTCAAGAAATTTTATCACAGCAATAGAAAAGTAATTAATATGAGTATTATCTCAGAAATGAAGCTCACTGGTGCCAGCACAAGCAGGGATGTGAGACTGCCACTCAGGAAAACTATATTCATCTTTCTTTGGCTTCTCACTTATGGTTTGTATTTAAAGTCCCTTCTGCGAACACTGATCTTCTAATTTTAGAAAGTGCTATGAAGTCAAAGGGCCTGATAATTCAATTATTTATTTTAGATGCATGTGTAACAGGCATTTTCATTACATTTAATTAATTAATTTTAAATTCCTCTGTCATATATTACAACTCAACCACAGCCCCTCACCCCCATCCCCCAGGCTCTCTGAGTCCTAGGGTGGAATGGAGGTAGGTGTGAATAGGAACAGGAGGGATCAGGTTGGGGGAGGATCCTAGGAGAAATGAGTGGAATTGGGGGTGAGGTGTAAACCTAGTACAGTGGAAACACCATGGAATCTATGAGAGTAACCCTAGCAAAGGCTCTTAGTAATAGATGCATGAAATCCCAACCAGTCTTCTTCAGTAACCAGGCAAGGCCTCAAGTGGAGGGACTGGGACACCAATGTAGCCACAAAACCTTCAACCTGTAGTTTATCTTGCTTACAGAGTGTTCTGGGACCAGATCCTAGCAGAATCTTCATCGAAGAAAACAGATTTTATCCAGCAACTGACAGAAGCAGATGCAGATACCCATTGTCAAATATTTGAAACAGCTTGAGGAGTCCTTGGGATTAGGGGGAGGAACGATCAGAGGAGTCATAGGGGTCAGGAACACCACAAAAACATGAGAACATGGAGCATAGAATCAACTGAAAGGAATTAATGGGTATTGTAAAGAGCAGGGAGCATTATAGGTGTCTGGCCTAGGCCATTTGAATATAAGTTGTGGCTAAATAGTTTACTGTTCTTGTGGGAATCCTGGCAGTGAGAGTAGGTGCTGTCTGTGACCCATTTGCCTATTTTTGGGACCCTTCCCCTCTTACTGGGCTGTCTTGCCTTGCCTTGATGTGA
>NW_021604670.1:4686533-4707126 GCF_004785775.1 Grammomys surdaster
GGGACCCTTCCCCTCTTACTGGGCTGTCTTGCCTTGCCTTGATGTGAGAGGCGAGAGGCGAGAGGCGAGAGGCGAGAGGCGAGAGGCGAGAGGCGAGAGGCGAGAGGCGAGAGGCGAGAGGCGAGAGGCGAGAGGCGAGAGGCGAGAGGCGAGAGGCGAGAGGCGAGAGGCGAGAGGCGAGAGGCGAGAGGCGAAGAATTTGTGGAAGAGGGAAGGGTCTTACCCTCTTACCACTTCCTCTTCCACAGGATTCTCTGAGACTGTAGGGCAAAGATTTGATGGAGATATTCTGTTTAATGTGGGGGTTTTCAATATCTCTCACTCTCTCCATATTGTCTGCCTGTGGGCCTCTGTGTTTTTCCCATATGCTACAGGAGGGAGCTTCTCTGATGATGGTTGAGCAAGGCACTAAAAGTCTAAACATCTTTGCAATTAACTGGGAGAGCCAAACTTCTACAGTAACTGACCACTGCTTCCACAGTGCTTTGACATTGCCTTTACAGTGATGGCACATGAACTTGGTAAGATCGATTCTGTCAGAGAATATTGTTCCTTTCAAAAAGCTCCTCAGGCCATTTTTCACTGCCTCATTTTTCTCTTCCTTTCAGTCCTGTGACCACACCCTTTTACTAATAATATCACTGGGCTAAGCACTCTATGTAGTGTCTTATAAATATAACTTACTTTAAAGTAAGTTTAATAAAAGTGAACCATAATAAATATACAAATTTAAATATATCTTGGCTAAACTATTATGTTCATCAGGCTCAGCCAGACTCTAGTAAAAATCTCTTACTTAGTAACCTTGAAATAGAATATTGAGAGCATACAGTTGCTGAAAAATGTGTTTCCCAAGCAATAGCCTTGTGATGTACAGTCTCGTGACATCACAAGGGACACAGGAGCAAACATATCATTGTTCTATGAAAAGGTTTTTCATGACCATAATACAGTCTGAATGTCATGCTTATGAAATACCATAGAGATTAGCTTTTTATTCTATACTTCCATTGAAACCTTCCATTTTTGGTTCAAAAATCTTGCCAGAGAAAGATGAATATGTCTGAATTGAGGGATTGGCTCTGCCATTCATGCCTTATGGGCTTGCATTCAGAAAATAAAAGGAGAGAGAAGAAAGAAAAGGGGATTGTTGAATGCGATTCCTTTTGATGGGAAAGCAGCCATTTAACCCTAGGTTATGGCTTTGCTGCCTTACTAAGGGGTATAGAGAAGTGCTAGTTGATTGTAAAGGGACTTTTCCTTTGAGTTGATATTTTGCTTTCTTTCTGTCTGTCTCTTAAGCTTGCTAAACCTTTTATTTAGAACATGTCCCATATGTCCTAGACTGCACTTTTTGTTATCTCTCTTTCAGTCTTAAATTTCCACATTAATCCTCATTTCTCTTTGAAATTCCATTTTCTATTATATACTTCAATAGCCCAGGACAATTTTTGGTGTGTTTCTGATTCCAAGTATACCTCTCCAGTTTTCACAGAAGCTGTTTTGATTTATAGTTTATTACTATGCTCTGGTAATGATGCAGTTGCTGCCTAGACATTCATGCTACTACCTTTCATTGTCTAAAATAAACTAAATTAAAGTGCAAATTAAAAAATAATTTCATTTTACTTCAGTCAAATTGAAAACAAGGAAAAACAAACTGGCTAAAAATGCTAGTAAGAATTTAAAGTTGAAGAAGCCTGTACTCACTGTTGGAGTTGTAAACTAATACAGGCACTGTGTAAATTGGCATGGGACTATTTAAAATACCTATAAACGGAATTGCCATGTGACCAGGCCATACTACTCCTGGGCATTCAGAGGTGCCTACAACATAGATTTTATGGGGCTCTATCAACAGTATAAGAGAATGAATCAGTCTTGATGTCCAACAATGGATGAAAGGATAAAGAAAAATGTTTCATGCCTGCAATGAAATTTTAGTTAGCAATTAAGAAGCATGCAATTATGACATGTACAGGAAACCAGAACCAGAAACATGTACTGTCTGAAGTAACTCAAGTTCTGAGAAACAAACACTACATGTTCTCTCTCCTACCTATATTCTAGCTATGAATTTTTAGAGTGGTGTATTTCATTTTGAAAGGCCAGAATAGAGGAGTCATTAAGGAGAAGGAACTGGGAAGTAGGATTGTAGAAAAGCATAAGCATAAATGCAGATGGTGGCAATGCTGGGATTGGAAAGCTCTAGGAAAGCAGGGAGTTAGAAAGATGGAGAAGTGGGATTAATCTAAACTAAGGTTACATGAAAAGGTCATATGGAAATACAACACTATGTAAACTTATTAAAAAGTAGAATTGAAAGACAAAACAAAGCAAAGAAAACACTGTTCAATAAAAAAATTCTCTTAATAAACACCACTGAACTGGTCACATGACCTTGCATTTTTCCTTGTCTTATTTATTGGAGTCAACGGCTTATCTTTCAGTTTTTCAGATCCTCTTTTCTTCAGTTGAATGTGAATCTCTCCATCCTTCAGTATACCTGCATTTCCATCTCATGATCTTACACTATGATGTTTAATGTTCCTTGTAATTGAATCAAGCTTTTGCCTTTCCCTCCAATGACTACTGTAAGAATGTACTTCCATAGTGTGTCATAAACACAGACTCTTCCTTCTTTCATCCACTTGACATTTGAGATAATTGCCTTGAAGCAAATGTAGATTTTGCTTTGTCTTAGCATACCTACATTCTTTGACCAAATCCCTTATAAGAGTCAACATTTTGAAATGAAAGACTACATATTGTCAACTATTGTCTCCTCCTCTACCTCTTTCTCTTCCTCCTCCTCCTGCTCTTGCTTTTCCTCATCCTCATTCTTCTTCAATTTAGCACTAAAGCTTCTACAAGTACAGAGCTGAATAAATATTTATTGTAACTGAGCTGCAATAATTCAGTATTATAACCTCAATTTGGGTCCAAATAATTTAATAAAGTGGTTTCAGAAAACATGGTGTGCCTTAAACCCAACCTTGCTTCAGTTTCAAAAACATATAATAGTTGTTGATTCTTTCCAACTTATTTAGCTTTTCTTTAAAAGGAAATCATGCCATGATGAAAAGTATCCAGAGTCATGCAGTTCTATGTGGATGTGAACACTTATATGTTCCTTTTTCTGGGTGTGTTGCTTATGATTTTATGCCATTGTTTGACATTAAATCTCACCCAAGGGGATTAAACCCATCATACCACGCTAAGGAATACACTAGAACCTGGGCAAAAATGTTGGGAGTAATTAAAAAATTCATTGAATCTGGCTAGGACATAAATGCTATGGATTCTTGTGGTAAATATAAAAAATGCAAAATATTGGTATTAATCTTGGATTCAAACTGCCATAATTATTATGAATAACCTCTGCAGTAGTCCATGCCTAATTTTTCTAAGTTGTCTTGATTGATGATTACAATATCAACTGGTAATTGATCTTTAAGCACATCATATGTTCACCAATATATATATAGATTATATGCATAAACATACCAATACAATTAAAAAGGATGACATTAATATTTGAAGGAAATACAAGGTGACTTTAATGGTGAAACATTATGTATTAGACTAGTCATGAGCAGATGAAACTCTGTCTCTTTGTAAAGAAAACAAAAACAAAGGACAATTTATTATTTTTCTTAACTTTGATTAATTAGCTGCCAATCTTATATCTTATTATATTTAAATCTCATGCCAAACTTGTGTATAACAAGACATCTGATTGACAAGGCAGTTTTTTATTCATGACTGTGATGTTATACTTATGTATAACTAGGTATTTGATTGGCATATGAAAAATGTTAATATAGCTTTATATTCCATCTAAGGGTTGTTATTATTCAAAAGCAAAATGAGAGCTGCTCAAATGTTTGATCATATTTTTAAATTTTATTTCTTTTAGATAATATAAAGTCATGAGATTAATTTACTTTATGATATTAATATACTATGTATGGAAAATATACTTATTGAAATACATATGCTATGAACTTTGAACTCTATCTCATTTTATGTATAATACAGGTTTTCATAAAATACATTATAATATCATGTGTATTTAAATGTAGCAAAAATAAAATACTTCTTTAAAGTGTATCAATCAATTAAATGTGAACGACAAAATATCACAATAAGAAGGCATTTTCATCATGTTATGCAAGATCACAGTGATATTTCTTTATGAAATTTTTATTGGTATTTTGCATGTATGTCTAAGTGGTTAATTGTATAACAACTTTTATTTTTGAAATTATAATATAATTGCATTATTTCTCTTTTGTTTTTTTCCTCTATCCAACTTCTCCAATGCTCATTCCCCTTGCTATCTCTCAAGTTTATGGGACTTAAAAATATTATTATATGCAAACACATACACACACACACACACACACGTGTATGTTATATACACACATACAATGAATGACACACATATGTTTGTATGTGTATCATTGTATGTGTGTGTTCTAAATATATAAAATAAAACTTGCTCAGTCAATTTATGCTACCTGTATAGACATGATTCCAAGGCTGTTGACTTGGTAATTGGGTTTTGTTTTTTGGAAAATTGTAGCTCCTAAGTTCTATGCAGTCCTCAGTTGCTCATAATTCTTTATCTATTCCTCACAAGCATTCTCACCTTACATTAACAAGTCTATTGGGTCTGTTGATGTTATTGTTGTTCAGGAAATCAAGCTGATGAGGCTTCATGGGTGTATATATAGCCTCTATGGCATTTTTATTCTCACAGCAAACTTTATGTTCATCTTGTAATCTTTCCACACTTTAATCCACAATTATTCCTCCAGTTTTAAGTGTAGTAATTGTGTTGGCTATGTTTTAATTGGGACCTCACTTCACATAATCTGTTTTCTGTATATACTGAAAGAGTGTATCCGATTTAATAAATGTTGACTTAAATAAAGTATAATATGTTATCTCTAGTGTTGGGCTCTTTAGAGTGTGTGAAATGTTAATATGAACTATGGAAGGGTAAATATGTTCTTGAAAAATCTTTTTTTGAGACAGAGTTTCTCTGTGTAGCCCTGGCTGTCCTGGAACACACTCTGTAGACCAGGCTGGCCTCAAACTCAGAAATCTGCCTGTCTCTGTTAAAAATTTTTAAATCAAACTTTTTTCTCAAAGCAAGAGGAAAAAACATCTTTTAGGAAATACTGTTATGAATATTTTCCCTGTTACCATAAATATATGGAATTGAATAATTTTATAGATAATTTGAGAAAAATAATACTGTGTGGCTAATACAGTAAACTAAATAAAAACATGTTTTTTAGCCAGGTATAGTAGTGTACACACTTATTCCCAATATTTGAGAGACAGAGGCAAATGATTGCCTTTGAGTTAGATAGAGACTACTCTGGTTTAAACAGAAAGTTCCAGTCCAGCCAGGACTACATAGTGAGTCCCTATCTCAAAAAAGAAACCAAAAAAGAAATAAAGAAGGAAAGAAAGGAAGAAAAAACCAAATAAACATGATTTCTATGTGTATCAGAATTTGACTTATTAAATTATTATGATTCGTATGATGAATTTTTAACAATCTATAAATATTGAAAATAAAATAATTAGTACTTATTAACATCCTTCAGCATAAAACTATGCAACAATTAAAATAATTGTAGTAGAATTTTATTATTGACATGAAAATACGGTTTCAGCCCCCAAATCAGAGGAGGCTGGACTCTCAGGAGCTCTAACACACCCAGGAGTGTAAGTGTATAGACCAAGACACCCTTTCCCCTAAACAGGGAGCAATTTAGGACCCGAGGGGACCCAGGAACTCCCTCAAGGCCAGTGGCATAGGACCCTTCTAGTCTGTGCCTGTGCTCAGAACAGTCCTAAGGAACCAGCTCTGCACCAAATCCCCCAAAACCCAGAGGAGGCTGGACTCCCAGGAGTCCTAACATGCCCAGGAACATAGGATAATAGGATCAAAGGATCTCAGGAGCTTGGGCACACCAGGATTTCAGGATCCCAGAAGCAGCCTTACTCCCAGGAGCTATTACGAGGATCTCAGGATCACAGGATTACAGAGGAAGCTGGACTCTGAGGAGTTCTTACACAACCAAGATAATAGGACAGACAAGCCCCAGTCAGAGACAGTGAGTGAAGGTACCACTAGAAATAACTAGATGGTAAAAGGCAAGCACAAGAACATAAGCTACAGAAACAAAGGTTACTTGCAACCATCGGAACCTAGTTCTCCCACCATAGCAAGTCCTGAGTACCCCATGACACCAGAAAAGTAAAAATCAGATTTAAATCACTTCTTATGATGATGATAGAAGACTTTAAGAAAGACATTAATAACCCCCTCAAAGAAATACAGGAGAACACATGTAAACAGGTAGAAGCACTTAAAGAGGAACCACAAAAATTCCTTGAAGAATTACAAGAGAACAAAACCAAACAGGTGAAGGAATTGACAAAAATGATTCAGGACATAAAAATGGAAGTAGTAACAATAAAGAAATCACAAAGTGAGACTACCCAAGAGACAGAAAATCTAGGAATGAGATCAGGAGTCATGGATGAAAGCATCACCAACAGAATACAAGAAATAGAAGAGAGAATCTCAGGTGCAGAAGATACCATAGAAAACGTTGACAAAACTGTCAAAGAAAATACAAAATGCAAAAAGCTCCTAACACAAAACATCTAGGAAAACCAGGACACAATGTGATAATAACCTAAGGATAATAGGTATAGAAGAAAGAAAAGATTCTCAACTTAAAGGGCCAGTAAATCTCAACAAAAGTATAAAAGAAAACTTTCCTAACCTAAAGGAAGAGATGCCTATTAACATACAAGAAGCCTATAGAACTCCAAATAGACTAGATTAGAAAAGAAATCCCCCTGTCACATAATAATCAAAATACCAAATGCAAAAAACAATGAAAGAATATTAAAAGCAGTAAGTGAAAAATGTTAAGTAACTTATAAAGGCAGACTTATAAGAATTACACCAGACTTCTCACCAGAGACTATAAAAGCCAGAAGATCCTGGACAGGTGTCATACAGACACTAAGAGAACACAAATGCCAGCCCGAGCTGCTATACCCAGCAAAACTCTCAATTAGCATAAATGGAGAAACCAAGATATTCCATGACATAACCAAATTTACACAATATCTTTCCACAAATCCAGCCCTACAAAAGATAATAGAGAAAACTTACCAACAAAAGGAGGGAAATTATACCCTAGAAAAAGCAAGAAACTAATCTTCTTCCAATAAACCCAAAAGAAGATAGCTAGAGAAAACATAACTCCAATTCTAATAACAAAAATAACAGGAAGCAACAATCACTTCTCCTTAATATCTCTTAACATCAGTGGACTCAATTTCCCAATAAAAAGACATAGACTAAAGGACTGGATACATAAACAGAACTCAGCATTTTGCTGCATACAGGAAATGTACCTCAGGGACAAAGACAGGCATTACCTCAGAATAAAAGGGTGGAAAACAATTTTCCAAGCAAATAGTCCCAAGAAACAACCTGGAGTAGTCATTCTAATATCAAATAGAATCAATTTTAAACCAGAAGTTATCACGAAAGATAAGAATAGATACTTCATACTTCTCAAAGGAAAAATCAACCAAGATGAAATCTCAATTCTGAACATCTATCACCAAATGTAAGGGCACCTACATTCACAAAATAAATTTTACTAAAGTTCAAAGAAAACATTGCCCCTCATATAATAATAGTGGGAGACTTCAACACCCCACTCTCCTCAATGGCCAGATCAGGGAAACAGAAACTAAACAGAGATACAGTGAAACTAAGAATGGTTATAAACCAAATGGAGTTAGCAGATCTTTATAGAACATTTCATCCAAAAACAAAAGAATACACTTTCTTCTAAGTGCCTCATGGTATTGTCTTCAAAACTGGCCATAGAGTCAGTCACAAAACAGGCCTCAACAGATACAAGAAAATGGAAATCATCCCATGCATCCTATCAGAGCACCATGGACTAAAGCTGGTCTTCAATAATGATAAAATCAATGGAAAGCTCACATACACCTGGAAACTGAACAACGCTCTACTCCATGACAACTTGGTCAAGGAAGAAATTAAAGACATTTTAGAATTTAATGAAAATGATGACACATCATACCAAAACTTGTGGGACACAATGAAAGCAATGCTAAGAAGAAAACTCATAGCTCTAAGTGTCTACAAAAGAAACTGGAGAAAGCACACATGAGCAGCTAGATAGCACAACTGAATGCTCTAGAACAAAAAGAAGCAAATGTACCGAAGAGGAGTAGATGGCAGGACATAATCAAACTCAGGGCTGAAATCAACCAAGTAGAAAAAAAAAGAACTATGCAAAAATAAACAAAACCAGGAGTTGGTTCTTTGAGAAAATCAACAAGATAGATAAACTCTTAGCTATTCTAACCAAAGGGCACAAAGACAGTATCCAAATTAATAAAATCAGAACTGAAAAGGGAAACACAACAATAGAAAATGAGGAAATTAAAAAAAATCATCAGATCCTACTACAAAAGACTATACTCAACAAAACTGCAAAACCTGGATGAAATTGACAATTTCCTACACAGATACCAAACACCAAAGTTAAATCAGGATCAGGTAAACCATCTAAATAGTCTCATAACCCCTAAAGACATAGCAGTAGTCATTAAAAGTCTCCCTACCAAAAAAGCCCAGGACCAAATGGTTTTAGTGCAGAATTCTATCAGACCTTCAAGGAAGACCTAATACGAATTCTCTTCAAACTATTCCACAAAATAGAAACAGAAGGGACACTACCCAATTAGTTCTATGAAGTCACAATTATGATCATACCTAAATGACACAAAGATCCAACACTGAAAGAAAACTTCAGAACAATCTCCCTTATGAATATTGATGCAAAACTACTCAATAAAATTCTTGCAAACCAAATCCAAGAACACATCAAAACAATCATCAATCATGATCAAGTAGGCTTTATCCCAGGAATGCAGGGATGGTTCAATATTTGGAAATCAATCAATGTAATCCACTATATAAACAAATTCAAAGAAAAAAATCCATGTGATCATCTCACTAGATGCTGAGAAAACATTTAGCAAAATTTAACATTCCTTCATGGTAAAAGTCTTGGAAAGAACAGAAATTCAAGGCCCATACCTAAACATAGTAAAAGCAATATACAGCAAGCCAGTAGCCAACATCAAACTAAATGGAGAGATACTTGAAGCAATCCCACTAAAATCAGGGACTAGACAAGGCTGCCCACTCTCTCCCTATATATTCAATATAGTACTGGGAGTCCTAGCCAGAGCAATTAGACAACAAAAGGAGATCAAAGGAATACAAATGAGAAAGGAAGAAGTCAAAATCTCACTATTTGCAGATGATATGATAATATACTTAAGTGACCCCAAAGCTTCTACTTGAGAACTCCTAACCCTGATAAACATCTTCAGCAAAGTGCCTGCCTATAAAATTAACTCAAACAAATCAGTAGCCTTCCTCTACTTAAAGGATAAGCAGGCTGAGAAAGAAATTAGGGAAAGAACATCCTTCACAATAGTCACAAATACTATAAAATACCTTGGTGTGAATATAACCAAGCAAGTGATAGATCTGTATGACAAGAACTTCAAGTCCTTGAAGAAAGAAATCGAAGAAGATTTCAGAAGATGGAAAGGTCTCCCATGCTCATGGATTGGCAGGATTAATATAGTAAAAATGGCTATCTTGCCAAAAGCAATCTACAGATTTCATGCAATCTTCATCAAATTTCCAACTCAATTTTTCAGAGATAGAGCAATCTTCAAATTCATTTGGACTAACAAATAGTGACAATTATTCTAAACAATAAAAGGATAGTGAAAACTATTCTCAACAATAAAAGAACTTCTGTAATCACCATCCCTAACCTCAAGCTGCGCTACACAGAGCAATAGTGATAAAAAAAAAAAAAAAGCCTGCAAGGTATTGGTATAGAGATCAAAAAGATCAATGGAATAGAATCTAAGACACAGAAATGAACCCAGACACCTATTGTCACTTGATCTTTGACAAAGGGGCTAGAAACAGTGGAAAAAAGACAGGATTTTCAACAAATGGTGCTGGTTGAATGGGAGATCAGCATGTAGGAATATGCAAATATATCCATTCTTATCCCCTTGTACAAAGCTCAAGTCCAAGTGGATCAAGGACCTCCATATAAAACCGGACACACTGAATCTAATAGAAGAGAAAGTGAGGAAAAGGGCAAAGAGGAAATGTTCCTGAACAGGACACCAATGGCTTATGCTCTAAGATCAAGAATTAAAAAATGGGACCTCATAAAATTGCAAAGCTTCTGTAAGGCAAGGGAAACTGTCAATAGGACAAAATGGCAACCAACAGATTGAGAAAAGATTTTTACCAATCCTACATCTGATAGAGGGCTAATATCCAAAATATACAAAGAACTCTAGAAGTTAGACTGCAAATAATCAAATAACCCTATTAACAATGGGGTACAGAGCTTAAGAAATAATTTTAAATGGAGGAATATAGAATGGCCAAGAAGCACCTAAAGAAATGTTCAACAACTTTAATCATTAGTGAAATGCAAATCAAAACAACCCTGAGTGAGGATTCTACCTCACACAAGTGAGAATGGCTAAGATTAAAAACTCAAATGACAGCAGATAATGGAGAGAATGTGAAGAAAGAGAAACACTCCTCCATTATTGGTGGGATTGTAAGCTGGTACAACCACTCTGGAAATCAGTCTGGTGGTTCCTCAGAAAATTGGACATAATATTACCTGTGGATCCAGCGATATCATACCTGGTCATATACCCAAAATATGGTTTAACCTATAACAAGGACACATGCTCCACTATGTTCATAGCAGCCTTATTTATAACAGCCAGAATCTGGATGGAACCCAGATGTCCTTCAACAGAGAAATGGATACCAAAAAATGTGGTAAATTTACACAATGGGATATTACTCAGCTATTCAAATCAATGAATTCGAGAAATTCTTAGGCAAATGGATGGAACTAAAAAATATCATCCTGAGTGAGGTAACCCAAAAACAAAAGAAGACACATGGTATGTACTCATTGATAAGTGGTTATTAACCCCAAATCTCACAATACCTAAGACATAACTCATAGTCCACAAGAAGCCCAAGAAAAAGTAAGACCAAAGTATGGGTGCTTTGGTCCTTCTTAGAAGGAATAACAAAACAAAATAAATATATTCTATATGTTCATTTTGAATAAAAACCAAAGTAACATATTTGCTCACAGGAACAATGTGTGGGACAGAAACTGGAGTAGGGACCATCCAGAAACAGCTCCACCAGGAGATCCCTCTCAGATTCAATCATCATATGCAAACAGTCAATGTACAGAAGCATATGGTGACAGGAACATGATATTCCTGTCTCCTGAAAGGCACTGCCAGAGCCTGACATATGTATACAGAGGCTGATGGTCACAGCTAACCATCAAACTGACCTCAGGGTCCCTGTGGAGGAGTTAGAGAGAAGACTGAAGGAGCTGAAGGGGTTTGTGGCCCCACGGGGAGAGCAACAGTACCAACCAACCAGGGCTCCCAGGATCTAAACAGCTAGCCTGGGAACACACATGGAAGGACCCATGTCTCCAGCTGTATATGTATGTAGGGGAGGATTGACTTGTTAGGCATCAGTGTGAAAAGAGAGCTTTGGTCCATTGAATGCTGGATGTCCCAGTGAGGGAGAATTTGAGGCAAGGAAGTGGGAGTGGGAGGATTGATGGGATCACACACTCATAGAAATAGGAAGAGGGAGTATGAGTTAAGGGTTTCTAGGGGAGGGGAATGAGGAAAGAGGATAACATCTGAAATGTAGATAAATAATAAATAAAGTATCCAATAATAATAAAAAACAAAAAGACAAACAAACAAACAAACAAACAACAACCAGATAATGGAATTGGGTATAGCAGTTGAACATTTGAGATTTTTTGGCAGCAATTTAACATTACCCATATTACTGGAATTTCTTATAATTGTCAAGGACAAGAGACTGTGGAAGGGGCCCAAGGAACTTTAAAACAGTATCTTCATAAAACAAAAAAAAGGGGAGATATAGCCCATACACCACAAATTTATTTAAATCATCTTCTTTTTATTTTATTTTATTGTTTTTAAAATTTGGATGCCAAGGAATTTTCTGCTGAAAGTGTCTTTGGCACTCTACAACTAGGCATACTTATGCATAGGTGAAAGGTAAGGATCCACTTACTGGCATAAGGCATGATCCAGATCAGGTATTAAATATGGGGAAGAGGGAATGCTTGTGTCTTTTCATCAGGATGCTGAAGGAGCTAGTGGCCACCAGAGCAATGGGTGAGACATGCTGATACCAGGACAAAGAATCATGCTGACTTGTGAGCTTGCTGAGTGCCCTGACAATGGTAACTAGGAAGCTGTATTGGGCATATGTTCCCAACTCACCATTGCTTACCTATACTCCTGATGGAACAAGCTGCCTTGCCTCAAGTTTTTAGAACTTGTGGAACAGAGAATCAAAAAGAGAAGCTTTATTGACTCTTATATTTTTCTTAAATATGACCAATTATTCAGACTCAGTCATGGACTGGTCTATAAATCAACCCAATACTGGAAATTACACTCTTCATTTGGATTTATGGTTCTGGATATTTTCAAAGACATATATGAAAGTTGATTGCAGTTCTTTATGATGTTATGTTAGCAAGAGATAAAGTTGGGGCAGGATCTGAATTTCAAAAAGGTGTTAGCACATGTGTTAAGGCTCTTTTAATTGTCAAGTTAAAATTACTTTTGTTTCTTCTAAAGTATTTAATTTAAGTGTCATTGATTGTATACCTTCTAATTGTGTTTGTGTTTTGAAATCTGGCATGTCAGTTATGGAAGTCTATCAATCAGCTTTGTTTTAGTGCCCTGAGTATCACAGAATCTTGGTATTCTAAAAGTAGCTTACAAGTACTGGTAGAAATGAATCAGGCTTTAAGCAGAAGCAAGAGGGTAGTGGGCTTGATTATTGCTGGTATAACAGCTTTAATTACATTAATTGCTAGCACCACTGCTTCTGCAATTGCTTTGACACAAAAATTTAAGACAGTCACTTTTGTTAATCATTTAGCAAACAATGTTACTAATGTGTTGACTATACAAGAGGATTTAGATGGGCATTTGGAAGAACGGATTGATGCTCTTTATCATATTCAAATTATTGGAACGAAGTTCAGAATTTAAGGGTAAGGAGGCATCTTGAGTGTCATGCCAAATACCATTGGACTCATGTTAGTTCTAAAACTTACTGTGGTATTCAGTATAATTAGGAAAAAGCTTAATGACACACTTTCAGTGTATTTGGCATAATTCTAACACATCTCTGGATGTTTTAACTTTACATAATATACTGCTGCCTTGACAGGAAAATTCAATGCAGGATAAAGGGGGAGGGTAATCAAGGTTAAACAGAGCATGAACCAGGAAAAGATGGTGAAGAGGATGAGAAGGGAGATGGAGATGGTGGAAGAATGGAGAAAGAGGTGAGGGGACATGTTAAAGATGAAAAGTGTTCTGTTTTGTTTTCTTGTATGTAAAGTATTTAACACCCCTGTACATAAGTCATTCCTCTTAAAGAAAAAAATGGGGAAATATAAGCCTTTGTAATATTGTTTTTAAAATATACAGTGTCTTTTTTTGGTATAATTCACACATTCCTGAATGGGTTTTTATGTAGTCCTGATCTAGTGGAATTTTTTTAATGAAAATTCATGCAATGTACTCTGATAACAGTTTCCTTTTCCTCATCTACTCCTAGTTCCTTTCCACTTCCACACCTAGCTAACACACACTGTTTTTTCCTCTATCTTTAGAAGACAAACAGAAAAAGAAACAACATAAAAATCTGTTAAAATTATAAGTAGTCACTAACTTTGCCTGGCACAGTATGTGGGTTTGTACATTGACACAGAAAAATTTAATGTAGGTTCTTCTTGGTGCACAGCACAAATTAGCAATATATGAGTTGCTTATGTGTTTTAACTGTATTTTCCTCTGGTGCAGCATAGATGAAAATAATTGTTCTGTTAATGGAATGCCACTCTGTGATTGTGAAAAAATACAGTTGTTTTGTTGACATTCTGAATGCTTCTGAAAAAAAAATACAATAAAAAGGATGAAGAAATTCTCATTGTGTGTGGCATTATGAAAGACACAATTCATTTTTCTTGTTTATATTCTTTCCTAATGGTGTAGAATAAATAGAGATACTGATTAGAACATAATAATACTACAAAATTATTCTTCAGGATAGCAATACAGCACCATGGTCAGAGAGATGGTCATATAAATCTAATGATTTTGTGATACTCCTGGAGCTCACTCAACCCACTGATGCATATGTAATATGAAAATATACCATACAGAACTCATTGTCTGTGTGTCTGAGTCATAGTTTCAAATCTAGAGAAGAGCCATGTATTGTCTATTGCAAACAGCCAACATAAGTGAGTTCCATCATCATGAGGCTGCTAAGAAATGATTTTACTCAACATAGTGATTCTTTTTGTGGCACTAGTCCTTGGTCTACATCTTGATTTCAGCCTTTCTAAAATGATCCTACTAGGCTACATGCCAATTCTTTAGTGAGATGATAAATTTTTGTTATTGCTTTGGATTGAATGTTTAAATTTCTCCTCTACTTAAAGGTTAAAAGCAGAACCCATGATATAATGCAACAAATCAGGCCTTTGTAAGATTCTCTATAGTGAGAGCAGAGCCTATATGAGTGAGATTAATGTCCTTATTAAAAAAGACCCCAGATCTGAAGATGTAGTTCATAACTTTCCTAGTGTGTGTAAAACCCTGAATTTGACTCTTTGGACCACAAAAGAAATGAGTCGACAGACAAACCAACAAACAGGCAAGAAAACAGACTGATACAGTCACAGAGAATCAGATCTCTCTGCCATGTGATGACATAGTAAGAAAGAAGCATCCAAGAGAAATGAGCCCTCACCAGGCACTGGCTCTGCCAGCACTTTGACTTGAGCTTCCCTTCTTTCAGAACTGTGAGAAACAAATTTCTGCTGTTTATAAGCCAGCAATGTATAATATTCTGCCATAGCAGTGCAGACTAAAACAATTTCTTAAAGCAGCCACAGTGTAGTAATTTGTTGCATAGCAATAGAAGGCTAACACAGCAGTTAGCCAGTGCCTGTCCTACCATTAGGGGAAAATAAACTATCTTAGTTTCTCAAGTTCACATACAGAGGTGAACACATTGTTGTTCAAATACAAAGGTGTATTTTCCCTACCATAACTGCATGCAAGCTCATTTTAGGTTTTGTACTCTGAGCTTATAAAGCGTGAATAAGACTGTTGGAGGCCATGGAATGTTTAGGTTCATTTTATTAGTGGGAGATATGAGAATCTTTGTGTGCTTAGACGCAAATAACTGCATTGATCCATGATCAGAAAGAAGAAATACATATGCCAGAAGGCAAGAGTTGGAAGTGGACATCTTGAAGGTTGATTACTGTATAGTCTTTACATTTTAATAAACATGTAGCTAACATTTATTATAATTTAATTCTTCTAGGCTTATATCTACCATATCACTTTCTTTTCCTATCCAGAAGCTGGCCTGTGTTTTTATAATTGTTTCCCACTTTGGTCCATACAATTATGAGTAATACTTTAGTAGCTACTTTGAAGATTATGACACACATTTGTAAGCTATTAAATAAAACACAAATCAACAGTTAATCTGCCTCTTAAAAATATAACCATCTTAGAACATTTTAACTCAACTCCCTTTCTCTCTCCATCTTACATATATTTAACACACACACTTGCAGACACCAACAAATGCATTTGCATATTTATATGCCTTCAAAACATTGATACTATTGTTGTGTAGATCAATATTTTACCATATTTATCCGCAATTTTTACTAGTTTAATTAATTTATTCTTGTACTTCTAAGCATACTGGTAGGATCTGGTTTTAAGAACTCATTTTTACATTTTCTTTAAACAGGTCTTTAGGTTTCATATTATTTATCCTTTTTTTGTCTGATAATAACTTTCAGAGGTTGTACTAAAGATATTCTTATAGGATATAAAATTTAAGTTAACATTGTTTTGTTACTTTCCATGACTCCATGAAGATTACATTCCACAAATTCCCTACTGTATCACGGGAAGCTGTCAGTTTGCAGATATTTCCATTAAGGGACTACTCCTTTTCTTTTTAAAAATTTATTTTCTCATATATTACAACCCTACCTAAGTTTCCCTTCCCTCCTCTTCTTCCAGCCACCAGTCCCACAGATGCAATCCTCCTTCATTTCTATTTAGAAAAGGGAAGGCAGGCCTCCCGGGGATAGCAACCAAACATTGCATATCACATTACAATAAGACTAGCCATAAGCTCTCTTATTATGGCTGCAGGAGTCAACCCAGTAGGAGGAAAAGCTTACCAAAAGCAGGCAAAAGATTCAGAGACAGCTCACATTCTCACTGTTAGGAGTCCCACAAGCATATCAAGCTACACATCCATAACTGCTTTCTTTTCAATCTGCAGAAGTACTTAAGAATTTTCCTTAGTTTTCAAACATATTTTAGTTGTACTCTATTTTATGTGACTATATGTTAATAACAAGTCTTAGATTTGTATCTGAATGTATACCTTGAAAGTATTCTCTTCCATTGTCTCTTCAATTATTTATTCTAATATTGTCTGTTTGTTCATTGAGAGTAGGTCTCAAACTGTATACCCCAGGTTGGTCTCAATTTTGTGAGCTTCCTGCTTCAGTCTCCAAGAAAGAAATGACTCAGTTATTGTGTTATTATGAGTTTAGTTTTGGAAATATCCACTTAAAGTTACAATCAGAGATGAAAGCATGGAGTATTCCTACCATAGTAAATTTTCTGACATACTCCTTTTATAACCATATTTTCCTTTGATCATCAGTATCAATCTATTTTTTCCAATATTTTATTTGTTTAACTGTGTCTGTTTTGGTGTAGAGTCTCAAACAACCAAAGTATATGACTGTAAAACTGAGGGAATGTTTATTGTGTTCGTGATAGAAAACACCCCTTTCTGGTAAGACCCTTTCTTCAATCTTGAAATGGTAAGTTTGTGATCTGCAACCTCTACTCCTGGATACATCTCTGAATTTGAATGAGAAAGGCATATGTCTATGTGCTTTGTGCTTTGTATTTAAATTTTCAGTGACTCAGAAGATACAATTACTGTTAAAGCAAATTATGTGCCTTGAAGGCTGGCCTCTGAAACTGTTCTGGGCAAAGTAATGCTTTCATTACGACTCTAAGAAACCATTCATGTTATCATGTTGTTGGCAGTATTTCAGTGCTGCTGTGCCTAAAAGAGCCAGTGGGTTTCTTCATTATGACATCATAGTTTTACTTACTTCAAAATAAAAGTGAATGACTTATTACAGAATATAAAATGAGGAATACTAGGAAAATCAACCAGGTATCCTTGACCCCTTGATATGGTGCTGACTTCTAATTGCTTGCTGGGGTCTATGTTTTATGTTATTTAAGATTTGGGGACTATGTGGAAGTGGCAGAAGTTTCTCTTTGGAGATAGCTACTCCTAAAGACAGCAGAACTACAAGATAGTAAGATCAACTGTACACTATAAAACCTTCCTTTCCTGTTTGTGTTTTGTGTGTGTGTGTGTAAATAACCCCACCTTTGTGTGTGTGTGTGTAAATAACCCCACGTTTGTGTGTGTGTGTGTGTAAATAACCCCACCTTTGTGTGTGTGTGTGTGTGTGTAAATAACCCCACCTTTTTGTGTGTGTGTGTGTGTAAATAACCCCACCTTTGTCCAGACATATACAATAACCTGCCTCCCTGTTCACCAGTATATAACAAACACACTGAGCTTTCAGAATTCTGAGGTTTCTCTATCAGAAAGTCCATTCCATATGACTCCAGCTTATTCTGTGTCCATGCATCCATATGTCTGTCCTTTCTTCATGTCTTCACTGCCTCCAATCAGGTCCAGCCCTGGCGCCATGTAAAGACATAGCAGATATGCTATGGGGAAATCTCGGTTAAAACTTATTCCATAATTGGGGTTGTACTGTTTTATCAGCTAGACAAGAGAATGCTTAGACTAACTTAGGTCACTAAGTTCCACTAAGTCATTATGTTTCTGTAATTGGATCATAGCCAGGTGTGAGAGTTTACCTGAGGCCTTGACAGAAGCTAATGGTAGAGATTTGGTTGCATTGGTAGCATATTGGGTATCACTGAACATGTTGATGGACCCTGGCCAACCCATTAATAGAGCTGAAATGGCCATCAACTCACCAAATTGAACTAAACCATTGAAATATTATTTAGATATTTTTGGAGTAATGTTATTAGAGCTATATCTGAGGTAGCCAAAACTGTTCCTAGAGGCATCCATGAAGCCAGAGGCAGCCTATGGGAGAGACCCCTCAGAAATAAAATTCCTATTGGATACACTCATCATAGTTAACATGGAAGAGAATTTATGTTTAGGGAAATGATTATCTAATTTCCCACAATAACTAGCAAGGAATACCTGAGCTATAGGGTTGGAGTTAAATGTCCATGACAGCATATCCTGAGTAAAAGGTGTCACAATTCTAGGTACTGATTTTGAAGTATTAAAGAGGTTTTCCGAACCTGAAAGGCTAATATAGTGTGCACTGACTGTGGGAGCTTGACATCACTTAAGTGCACCCATTGAGACCTTCTGGCTTTTGCTGTGCTTCACTCAGTAGTTGACTCATGAGTCAGCTGTGTTTTTCCTTTAGCAGTTAACAGCATCCAGTTGACTCTGTAGACTTGTTACCTACATGTTACCACCATATTACTAATATTGGAATCATTATCTGAATAAGTGCATTTACCTCTACTTCTCTATTATTAGTAGGTGAGAACCTCAGCAAAGATTTTCTTTTCTGTAGCAATACAGATCTATCACTATTTCCCTTACTACCAAAATCCACAGCTTGTGGACAACAGGGAAGTAAACAGTGCTCAGAACTGCATTGTAAAGTTCTGATTCCATGAACTGATTCTCTTAGGTTGGACTTATGTCGAGATTCAGATCTTAAAAGGATGAACTGACTGCCCATAGATTTTATAGAGATGACATCAGGAAATGTCAGTGGGGCATGGGGAAATGAGAAAGACAAGGAAATACAACTAGTAAATGTGCACCACGAAGTAAATCCCCACAATGAGCAGATTGTGATAAATACCCTTGGGGACTTGAAGCACAGGCTTCAGAGTCATAAGGATCTGGGATGATAAAGCTATTGCTAATTTTATACCAACCCTATCTGCTATTGGAGGATAGTACAGGCAGAGCACTGATGTTATCTGTAACAACTAATGCTAGCATGAAAGCCACCATCATTTCTCAATAGATTCTTGCAGTTACTTCTTATCTGCTGTTTTGGAGCGATAGTTTAAATGTATCTCCTCTAAGCCTCAAGTGTAGACATTTGATGGTAGCTTTTAAGAAGTATCATGAGGATTCCTATTACTCTGCATGGCTTTAAAGCATTTATAAATGAGGCTTTAAATCAGAGAGTGTAAATTAATGCTACTTTAATTTCATTTCACCATAGTCAATGGCTAATATCAAACAGTAACAAGAGCCTCCCAAATACATGAGAATATGGAAAGAAAGGAACACTTGTTAATCACTAATATATATATATATATATATATATATATATATATATATATATATATACTGTTGTAGTCACTATGAAAGCAAGTATAGAGTTATAACTAAAATTAGAACTACCAAGCTGACCAAGTTATATTACTTCTGGGTTTTTACAAAGTACTCCAAATCAACATACTATGCCCCAAAATAATTTGCACATTCATGCTCATTTTTGGAGTATTCCCAGTAGTTAGAACAACAATTCTCAATACGTAGGTTGTGACCCCTTTAGGAAACCTCAGTCTCCAAAAACAATTCCATTATGATTCATCATGAATTATGGTTATGAAAGAGCAACTAAAATAATTTTATGATTGATGGGCATCTCAACACGAACTGCATTAAAGAGTCACACCATTATCAAAGTTGAAAGCACTGATCTAGAAGATGAACTCAGCATAGATGAATAAAGATAATGCAGTTCATATACACAATGACATGTTACTCATCCATAAAGAAAATATAAAGTCATGATTTTTCAGGAAAATTAGTGGAAATAAAAGTTATTATCTTAAGTGAAGTATCTCAGACTCAGAAAAGCAAATACTGATGTTTTCCTCTTAAATGACTATCCTAGATTTCTCCCCCTTTCTCTCTCTTCTTTCTCCTTTCTTTCTCTCTGTATCAGGTATCTATCTATCTATCTATCTATCTATCTATCTATCTATCTATCTAATATATTATTTATCCTCTCCCTCAACCCCCTTCCTCTCCCTCCTTTACTCCCTCTTCCTCCATCCCCTCCCTCTTTGTTCCTCTCTCTCTCTCTCTCTCTCTCTCTCTCTCTCTCTCTCT
>NW_021604670.1:4707136-4726152 GCF_004785775.1 Grammomys surdaster
CTCTCTCTCTCTCTCTCTCTCTCTCTCTCTCTCTCTCTCTGTGTGTGTGTGTGTGTGTGTGTGTGTGTGTGAGTGTGTGTGTGTTTGAGAGAGAGTAACTGTCATAAAACTAGGACCAAAGAGAAAAAGGGATTAAATAATGGGGATCAAAAGAAGAAAAA
The DNA here is from genome assembly GCF_004785775.1 of Grammomys surdaster. Lineage (NCBI taxonomy): Eukaryota > Metazoa > Chordata > Mammalia > Rodentia > Muridae > Grammomys > Grammomys surdaster. Next base: position 4,707,298 of record NW_021604670.1, read on the forward strand.
GAGACAGCAGAGTACACGCAACAAGAGCATAGAGGAGAGACTAATGAAGTGGGGATGATTAGAAGGTGGTGAGATTTGGGGAGGGGAGGAAGAACATCATCAATAGAAACAAAATCTGTATGTAAGTCCCACAATAAAATCCATTATTTTATATGCTAATTTAAAAACCAATGAATCAAATAAAGAGTAAAATGATAAAGTTGTTTGTGGGAGGCTCCTGTCTGCGGCCACATGGCACGGTATGGCAGAAGACATCCTTGAGGTCATAAAGCAGATGGGTGCCACTATGACAAGCAAGTATGTAGTAGACAGATGGGAGAGAAAGAGAAGCCTGAAGGTTTGTGTACTATAAACTCAGGTGGAACTGGAGACACAAAGATGGTGGGGATCAGTCTGATGTAAGGAGCTTGAACTGCCCCTGGGACTGTGTGATGTGTAGGCTGCTGCTGCTGAGTAGCCCAGTAGCATCAGGGACCTGTCAGTGTCCATGGACCATGTTACCACCAAAGGCCATGAGAATGTCCCTGGTCTGAGCTGCTGCCTGGGGCCATGTTGTTATACAAAGCCTGCTGCACAGAGCCAGCCCAACCTTTTGCTGGCTGCAGCATTCAGGAAAGTGGGCCCCACACCTAGCTTGGGCAGCATAGTAGAAATGGCCCTTGTGGCACAGGTGAGCAGGCCCCTAAGACATGAGTGTCAGAAAGCAGGCTCAACTCCTCACAAGGAGAGCTCTCCCTGGTAGTGCTGGTGCAAGAAGAGAGTGGGCCAGCTGACAAACTCAGTTACTACCCAAGCATAGATCAAAGACTTTGAATTGGTCACTATGTTAGTTTGGATTTGCTTTGCTGTGAAGAGACACCATGACTAAGCCAACTCTTATAAAGGAAAACATCTAACTGGGGCTGGCTTACATTTTCAAAGGTTTAATCCTTTATCATATTAGGAAGCATGGCAGCATCCAGGCAGACATGGCACTGAAGCAGGAGCTGAGCGTTCTGCATCTTAATCTGGAAACAACCAGGAGAGGCTGGCTTCCAGACAGCTAGGAGCAAGGTCTCAAAGCCTACTCCTGCCCCTCCAGTGAAATGCTTCCTCCAACAAGGCCACATCTACTCCAACAAGATCGTACCTTCTAATAGTGCCACTCCCTGGGCCAAGCATATTCCAACAGTAACCCCAACATATACCCCATGTATAAATGGTTAGAGTACATGAAGGAACCTGTTTTATAGAACCAAAGATGCAGGATCTCTATGCCACATGGCAACAACAGGATATCCAAGAACTGTCCTAATGAGGATCCAATATTGATAGTATTGCAGAAGCTATAAGTATCAACCAGACCAATGGCTCATCTGCAAGTAAAGCTATGTAGACAAAGTGGTTTACTAGGACACACTGCAGCCTCCACTGTGTGATGTTTTCATTTATTTATCTTTATTTTTTGTTTTCTTTTGGGGAGATATGGAAGGATTGAGGGTGGATATGGATGAAGGGGAAGAGTGAGTTTAGGATACATGATATGAAATTCATGAAGAGTCTGTAAAAAGTTTAAAAATGTTTTGTGTATTAATTATGGATATCATTTCTCTTTCAAATTTGGCCCACATGAAGACGTACTTTGGAGAATAGAGCAATAGGTCACCACATGAAGAAGAGAGCATCTTATTCAGACATGTGAGCATGATCTTGGATTTCTAAGTCCCCAAAATGGTGATAAATAAATCAGTTCTGTTCTTTATATTATTTACCAGTGTCAAATATTTTTATAGCAGCACAAATGGGCGAAGATATTCAGCTTTCATTTTTAGAGACTGTCCAATGCTCACAGCATATCGGTCAGAGATGAGCTGACAGAACTTATGTCAGACCTGCTGGTGGCCTCTCATCATGCATAGGGTAAGTACAGAGAATGTGGGGTGACAAAGTGTTACATCATCTGCCTCAGTGTCTGGCTTCTTCTGCCTTTACATACTGTCCAGTTGACCCTTTAATCTCATATCTACTTACAAATTTTTGTTTCTTTATGTTCTCATTTTTCTCCTTTACCTACAGTGTTCTTATTTTTAGGCCAATTGTATTTATTCTCTAATCACTCTGTAGAATATAAGTCTTCATTGGCATAGTTTTGTCATTTGTTTTATTTTTTTTTCTGTATCTCTGTTTTCTAACAGTCATCCATCAACTATTTGCTGAGGAACTGAAAGAAGTGGTTTTAGAGTCTAATTACTTAAAAGACCCTTAAGTCTGCTTTTTCATTTCTTCCAAGACAAGGAAACAGTTTTCTTAGTAAATTTCAAAGTACAATTTAGTAAAAGAATATTTTCTCAATATACTTAATACTATAATATTTTTAAAATTACAAAATAGTCAAATTTGTAGCATTAATTCCTATATTATTTAATTAGGGTGTTGCTGTTATATGATACTTCTTGTTGACATACAGTGTGACGGCCAAATTATTTTCAAATGTTGATGGAATTTTTCATATATTATGGCATAAATTAAATATGAGAATGAAGGATGACCAATTAATACAGCTCCTTCCCCATTTGCCATATGATTGGTTTACATTTACTACATTTACTAATTGCATGTAGTTTTCTTTTCATATACTAAATTATTAATTTCATAAGTGTTTTTAGCATTTAAAAACCTCTGAAACAAATCTATAAGGGTTATTTTGCTTTGACATTTATTAATTTTATTTATAGCTGTTTTTTATCTTATTCTTCATATTTTAGGTCTTTCTTTTAAATATGTATACCTTTATAGTTTCCTGTTTTTCAAATGAAAAGATTCAGAGAAATGAATAAATTCAAAAGTAAATAACATTCTTATTCTTACTTTACAAAAATGATTAACCAATTAATATGTTTATTTTAATATGATTATTTCTAGATTATATTTTATCCTAGATGCGTACAAGCAGATGCTGGTGGCATTACTTTTATTGTTGTTTATTTTTGAGATTCTAATTTAATAACAATGTTTCTCAATTCCCTTTCTTTCCTCCAAACTCTACCATATACTCCTTCCCAATTTCCTTCAAATTCATGGACAATTTTCTTATTGTTATTCTATTCATATATGTTTTTAATGTACACATCTATCCTTAAATATCATCTATTGAGTCCACACAATGTTACTTGTATGTATGTGTGATGTGGTGGGTTGTAAGAAGCAGCTGGGCACATGATTGAGCACAGGCCTTGAACCCCGGACCCTAATCGGACAGCAGGCATTCGGCTCTGCTCCTGGCTTTTGGTTCCTTTCATTCAGCTTTAGCCCTCCACAGCCCCTCCCCCAGAGAAGTCTATGGCCATCAGTCAGGAGGAACAGTGCCTCAGGCTCTCCCACATGTAAATGAGGTATCTCCAAGCTCTCAGACCAAGCCCTGACCCACCCCAAAACTGTATAAAACAGCTCTATCCCGGAGAAGTAAAGGTGCTCGAGAATCATCCTGGTGTTTGAGAGTTTCTGCTGCAAGAGCTGTATCACTTGGGGAGAGATCTGCAATCCCAAAGCACCTTCAGGATCCTTCCCTCCTTGCCAGCTATCTGGCTTCTTAGCCCTAGCCTAGCCTATGCCGGCTCAGTGCAGACAGACAGGTGCAGCACCTGGGAGTGACTGGGCAGCAACAGCAGAGATGTGAGCAGAGGCAGCAGTGTAGACGGTCTCCCCTCCCTGCTCACACTCTATCCCCTTGGCCTGGACTCCCGCACCAGGCCTGGTCGGAGATCATCGTGGGACGCCCTCCGGAACAGGGACCCACATGTATGCTTTTAGGGATGACTGTGTGGCACTGGACAATGAATCGAATGCCATCCTTTAGGGAGCACTGTCTCTCCCACTTTCAACTTTACACAGTTGCCTGTATTTCTTTGTGTAGATTTGAGGGCTCTTAGAGTTTTTCCTATGTAGTTTGGTATGTTTGTTGGTTTTCTTGTTCAACTCACATTTTGGAGGTCATTTTGGTGAGACTTTGTGGGTGCTGAAGCTACTTGAAGGCGCAATCTCACAACAAAATTATGTATGTGGCTCTTATAATCTTTCCACATCTTCTGCAATGTTCCCTGAGCAGTAGGTGCAGGAGTGTAGATGTGTCCATCAGGACTGGGCTCCACAGTTTGATTGGCTGTGATTTTCTATAAGCATCTCCATCTGTTGCAAAAAGAAGGAGCAGGACTACACGTATTTGTGGGTACAAGGAAAAATTTTATAGATTGTTATTAGAGATTATGATGTTTAATTACATTAGTGGTTGTTATTTCTTCTCTAATAACCATAGTTTCACTAGTACTATCTAACTTACAGTCAGATAGTACTGGGATTCTAGTACCAGGAATGATCTCCCTCTTGTTAAGAAGGACTTAAGTCCAATTGTAGAGTTGTTGGCTACAGCCAGAGTATAATATATGACTGCACCCATAGAATTACCGTACTGTGCTGGTTATCAATGTGGTTTATAGGTATCATAATTGGGTGAGACTGTTGATTGTCTCCTTTCTTTGGAAGCTTGCATGTCATGTTCTGATATTATGAATGCTAGTCCTTAGGGAAGGAGCCCCAGATCAGTTCCAGTTTTGGGGTCTCTGGGCCCTGTAGGCTTATATTTTTTAAGCCTACTTTTAGTAAGGTTCTTAAGTGCTTTAACCTCCCTTTTAGCTCACCTCCCACCAGAGGTAGTGGAAAGGAAAGGTTAATAGAGCAAAGGAACATGTGGACCTGTTGAGAAATAGTTCTTTGGAGCAAATCCAATCTGTGTTGTCAGGGTATCATCAGTTTAGCTTACAGGAATTAGCAGCAGCAGCTCTATCTTTCACTTACAAACACCATTCAAAAAATAGCACCGGCAGGTTGATCTAGAAGAAACCACAAGGCTCTACCAATCGACCAGAGACTGCAGAAATGGCAAGAAGCACTTGGAACACCACCAGAATTTCTTTGATGGTATTTTTCTCTATTAACTCATGACAAATGATGCCCAGCAAAGAATGGTAAGGTGAAACAATACCATATTGTATCATCAGCAAAGACCAGCATCAGCAAAACCCAATGATGGCCAGCAAAGAATGTTAAGGCATGCCAATATCACACAGCATCATCCACTGTTTGCTGGGTTATAGTTATATTACTTTCAAACATCACATGTTCTCTTAAGTGTTCACTTTAGCCACACATCACATGCCCCTTTTCTAGGTTGCTTCCAGAAAAACACCATGTGTCCGTTCTCAGAAAAACATCTTTCCATGTGTGTGCTTCAGCAAAAACATCCTCTCATAAGACATTTTCCAGAAAAACATCACATGACACAACTGAATCTAAAAAAAAAAAATAGTAATTTCCACTTCAGAGCCCTATTTTCTGCAGTATATGGTGTTTTCAACAATAAAAACTTATCTTCCACCTCTGGGGGATAATCAAGGACAGTAACAATAGGTTGTATGTTTTGAAAGTCTCCTGGTCAAAAATCTCAAAAGAAAAAAAAAGATTCTCATGTCTTATATTGGGAATTTTGTTAGCTGGTCTTTGGCTTTTGGAGAGAGCACCCATCAGCTCCGTAAGGAATAGTTCATTAAAACTACATATGTGTCTTTATACATTGAATTACATGCATTGCAGGTTTTTATTTAGGTAAATAGTTAATATTATAATTCATTCTGTTTTTTGCATCCATTCATATTTTTAGTTTACTTCCCTCCCCTTTTCTCCTATGTTTATTTCACCACATTCTCTATGAATAACCCCCATCACCCTTTTTCTATTTTCCCTATCAGAAAGATCACATGTGTCCTGTTTTCTCCCCTTACCCTACTCACACCTTCCTCTCTACCTCTCTACACATCCATTAGGTGTTCTCCTTTTCTAGTTCCCTGATCATATCACTTGTGCCTCCCTAATTCCCTTCCTAGAATTGTAATCAGCTTTGGCTTTCAATGCTTTGTTGTTATTCTTTCAGTTACATACATGGTAAAATATAACATGGATAAAATTAATGCAACCCCTTCAGTAGAGGCTGAGGTTGAAATGCTGGATTGCAAAGTGTTAAACCCATGTGGAGGGTGTTGACAGGAATTCAGAGTACTCATACTTAGATTTTGTTTTTTATTAAAAAGCTAATTGCCTCTGTCATATGCAGAATAGATTTTCTGAAAAACGACATATAAACTATATCATGTATTATTTGTAATATCATCACTCATATTAAATTATGTCCTCTCAGTAACTAATAATCATTGTGTGTTTACAATCTACATGACAGAGTTTGTTTTCTGGAAACCTGTCTCCTCAGGTCTTGTGCTTCGTGGTGAATGATGCCATTACTTATCTAGATGCTCAGGCTAAAATCCTAAGAGTCACTTTTGCTTCTCCCCTTTCCCATTCCAAACAAACAAAACATGTATATACAATACAGTCCAAAGAAATGAGCCTGCTGCTCTGAAGCATACTCTTCAGATGCTCTCCTTTAAGATGGTGTTCCTCTGAACAACACACTGTCTTTTAATTCATTTGTATGACTTCTGTTCTTGACTATATGGTTTATTATCCGCACAAAGCCAGATGGATGATCTTTTAAAGAATACAAGCAGAGGATGACACTCTTCTTAATGCATAAGAAAAATCCAAACTCCATTAGGTTGCACACTGCACTGTCAAATAAGCCTTGATGGTTTTTGTGGTCCTTAGGCTCCTGTGTTCAAATACTTGGTTGTTTTGGTTTCATAAAGAAACCAAGGTATCACTTTCATTATCAGCCCATCTACATTTGTCTACTTACTAGGATTCAGCCACTGTGGTTGTTTTCTGACTTTTAAGACACATAAACTGTTATCATGTTGAACTTCTGAAAATCATGGTTCCTGTGACTAAAACATCAGCTTTACAGTTAGGATCTGACTAGATTGTCATGTGCTTGGTCCCAACCTTCTTATAGTTATTCAAAACAGCCCTATGTGTTAAGCATGCTATTTATTTTCCCCAAATCATTTCAGATACATAAAATAGGTATTTTCTGATAAATATCTATGTGCCTGCCTCTATACAGAAGAAGATTTTTATCTGTTAGTACTTTATCTGGAGTCTAGGTGTAGAAAATGATGATACAAAGTAAGTTCCAAAATATTTATGGAATAATTGGTCATATAAAGTATGTTAGATAACTCAATGGATGTTAATAATGAATTTAAAAATCACCACATTCTTGTGTGCCTCTGCTTCTGAGATTCATAACAAATATTCATTTTAAAATTGTCTCATTTTGGAAAACTCAGCATTTGTGTAGAGTTTGATGAGCAGGCCTGAGTCAGGTGGTATCAATTTTTAAAGCCTTAAGCAAATACAGATCTGTATATGCCATTCTTTTGTTGTATAGTAGGGATGGTGGTATCAACAATACAAGGATTCATTTACACAAAGGCACCCTTGGGACAACAGTCACACAGGACAAAACAAGATACAATTAGAAAAGGCAAAGCCCTCATTTTTAGGCTGGACAAGGCAAATCAAAGATACCCAAGAGCAGGCAAAAAAAAAAAAAAGTGAGAGATACACCCACTCTCATCATTAGGAGTCTCAAAAAATCAGCAAACTAATAGTCATAACATATACACAAACAATCTGGTATAGTCCCATGAAGGCTCTGTGCTTGCCATTTCAGTCTCTGTGAGTCCATGTGAGCCCTGGTTAGCTGATTTGGTGGATCATGTTCTTCTGGTAGTCTCCATCCCCTCTGACTCTTACAGTTGTTTTTTGCCTCTTCCAGGGAGGACCCCTGATCTCTGAAGTAAGGGACCAAATATAGATTTTCTTATAACAACATGTCTGGCTGTAGGTTTCTGAATCTGCTCCCAGCTGCTTCCTCAGGAAGCCTCACTGATGATGACTGGACAAGGAACCAACCTATGAGGATATCACTATATTATCAGGAATCATTTCATTGATTTAAAAAGAACAATCCTATCTGGTTGTACCCTAGGTTTCTGGGCTATCCAGTCTCCAAATTCTGGCCATCCAAGCATGGTCCATCATGGGATCCTTCTGGTGGAGTATGTCTGAAGTTAAATCAGACATTGGATTGTCACTCTCACAAGTTCTATGTCAGTATTTCCTCGGCACATCTTGCAGGCAGAATCTACTGTAGGTAGAGTTTTGTGGTTCAGTTGGTGTCCACATTCCTGTTTTAGTAGCCTGCTGAGTACCTTCTCATGAAATAGACTAGAACACTGGGGTGAAAGCTCCAAGCCTATACCAGCTCAACCTCTTTAAGTTCAATGAGCTGAGTAAAAGTTGTACTCAGCCAATGGGGCCCTGCTCTCAGCTTTCAGAGGGTGACCTTCTTTTCTAGCATCAGCCTGGTTTGTTTAGGCACCCCCACAGGACCTCTTCTGGCAATAATGCAATAGGATATAACCCAGTTCCACCTCTGGAAATCTTGTCTGGCTATAAAAGATGGTTAACTCTGTATTCTTCATTAATATGAGTCCTCATTAGAATCATCATCATAGATTAGGGAAATTCTCAATAGAGTAGTCTCAAATGGTTGCGATCCCTTAAAAAAAATTGTTCAAAATCTTTAACCATCAGGGACAGCAAAATCCAAACTACTTTGACATCCCATCTTATATCTGTCAGAATGGTTAAGATGAATAGCATAAGTGACACTTCATGGTGGTTAGGACATGGAGCAAGAGGAAGCTCTCCATTACTGGTGGGAGTGCAAACTTGTACAACCTTTATGGAAATCAATATAGTTTCTCAGAAAATTGAGAATCAATCTACATCAAGATCTAGCTATACCACTCCTGGACATATATACAAATGATGATCCATCCAATGAAAAGGACATTTGCTAAACTATGTTCATAGAGGCTTATTTACAATAGCCAGAAACTGAAAACAACCTTGTTGTTACTTAATCAAAGAATGGATAAAGAAAATGTGGTCCATTTACACAATGACACATTACTCAACTGTTTAAAAAAATGACATCCTGAAATTTGCAAGCAAATGGATGGTACTAGAAAACAATTATGCTGAATGAGGCAACCCTCTTTCAGTGGGGAAAGATTGATCTTCCTGAGACAGAGAATTAGAATAGATGCTCTGGGTAGATGGGGGCCGGTGGCAATTGGAATGAGAAGGCTCGGGTGTGAGGGGTAACTGGAGGGACAGAATACAGGGAGTTAGAGCTCAAATTTGTGGACAGTATGGTGGGAGGCAATGTGGACATCTTTTCTCCCTTAAACATTTGTCATTATTTTATTTATTCTTTGAAAGGTTCATAAATATATGCAAAGTTTCATGCTCATACAACTCCACTTGCGCCAACTTTCAGCTTAAACCTTACAAACAACAGATCTCTTTCAACATCATGTTCTCTCTCTCTCTTTCTCTCTCTCTCTCTCTCTCTGTTTCTTTCTCTCTCTCTCTCTGTCTCTGTCTCTTTCTCTCTCTCTCTCTCTCAAAACTGTTTTTATTATCCACATTATATAATTGTTAATGGTCCTATGTGTATAAGAATGGGCTATCTACTGTGGCATGGGTAATCTACCAGTAGATACAGTCTGAAGAATTACTCTCCTTCTCCCAGTGCCCATTAACTGACAATTGTTCCTGGGGTAGGTCTAGGCCCTCAGAATCTCTTCTCCTATCCATGCTGGAATTTTGACTGACTTGACCTTGCACTGTGTGTTGATGTGTGTGACAGCCATATCATGTCCAGATGACAGTATTTCCCAGCTCTCTCCCCATTCTCCAGTTCTTCACCCAACCTCCTCTCCAATGTTCAATTTGGGGAATTATTTAGGAATGACATGTTAGTTTTATCTATTTGGAAAGAATCTAACTTTTAAAAGTAGTTGTTCTATCATAGTACTTTTAAAATAAATTCTTGGAGAAATTGGGTTATTTAATATATCTCAGCCCTCGTAGAAAAACCTAAAACTTTCCATAAAGAAAATGTTTCCAGTTACTTATATAGTAGACTTTTTCTTGCCTAAAAGGAATTAACATGATAACATATTTATGACAGTATCACTAACTATAAAAGAATGAACAAATGAAGCACAAATCAAACTATTAACATAAATTATACTTTGAGTATATTGCTTGACTGAGTTCTCTGGGAATTATGAGCAAATGTAAGCATAATTGGCTATGTTTTTATCATTCCCAGAGATAAATAACATTCACTTCTCACAAAAGGAAAAAAAATCACTTGTCCCATGGGTCTTTATATAAATGGTATCAGATAATAGTACAGTTATATTTCTATGGGAGTGAATTGCTCACTCCTTTGTCTACACTTAACCTTTGATTGAAGATGAATATTCAGATTTTCAAGTGTATTATGAAACTCACCCAAAAAAAGCTTTTTCTGTAGCTGACTAGGTGTATGAAAGATGAGTTTGTATGTAGATATATGGTAGCCTAAATCAATAATATACAATTTAGTACTAAATACACACTAGAGCTATTTAATGATTTACCTTGTTACAATGGTTCTGGTTTGCTTTGTATTATGAGGAATATCTCTTCCTAATGTACCAAACTAGATGAATCAGTTTAGGGAAAAAATAAAATAATTTAGTCAATTACCTTTTGTGGTATTTAAGTATATTGGATAATGATACTTTTTTCTGAGAAAAAAGAGCCCCCTAAAAAGCTGTCTTTCCAGAACAAACAAATCACAATTGACATATCAGAACCTCATTTGTGACCATAAGAATAACAATCCATGATAACATATGACTCATATCTATTCATCTGCATTTTATATAGTTTAATGAAATACATTATAATTGTTCAGTATTCAAGTACTACACAGGATATGCGTTGCTATTAGTTGTTTCTGTCAGATCAATGGAAACTTTGTTCTCCAAATCCTTGAAGAAATGATTATGTCATCATCTTTCTCATTTACTCATCATTGCTGCTGGTGAAATAGAGGGTCATAAAGGAGACCTATATACCTAGTAATAACACTGCTAACTCCAACGTTCACAGATCATTGACTTGTACTAAGAAGGGAAGAAGAGTGAAAAAAAACAAAACAAGCAAGCAAACAAACAAAACAACAACAACCCTATACAAGCAAACTGACCAACGAAACCAAGAACTCTTAAGAGGTGTATAGAGGTAGCTCTTAGTCCTCAATTTCATCTTTAATATTACATAAATACAGTATAGTGGAACATGCCTGTAAGCTGCACTCAGGAGTAAATCTAGGAGGATCAGGGATTTTGTGGTGATCACAGATACATAGAAGGTTTGACATCAGCATGGGGTATAGGAAAACCATTTATTTATTTATTTATTTATTTATTTACTTATGTATTTATTTATTTATGAAAGAAAAGTTAAAAGCAAAGTAAAAAGAAAATCTGAAGAAATGGCTCAGAGGTCAAATGTTCTTGCTGTGGAAGGTTGAGGGTTAGCATTCAAATCTTCGTCACTTTATAGGAAGCTGGGAGTTCTGCATGCTCCACAGGCCTGTAACCTCAGTGTTGAGTTTAGCAGAGGAGGACCACTAGAGCTTGTCTTCCTGCCTATTCACCACAGAACAAACCAAGAAATCAACCAGAGCTTGAGGTCCAAGAAGAAAGCCAACCACAAAGACTAAAAGTTGGAAAGTAAGAGAGGATATCTGACTCCCTCCTCCAGACCCAACATGGGCCCACAGACCAGCACACCTGTGGCCATGCAGCACACCCACACACCACACCTTCTGTACATACACATTCCCACAAAATTTCCAAATAATAAATGAAAACATTTTGATTAACGCTAATATAACATAGACATAAGAATAAGTCTTTCTCTTCTGCTGACCTTTCTTATGCTAGATGCTTCAGTCTAAAGTGACCAAGAGCTTGATGGTAACACTGAAAAGTAGAACAAATAGCTTGATCTTTTCTTTGTTTCTATAAGTCAACCTTCCTCATCACCTTCCCCAATTTTCCTCCCTCCTTTTTGAACAAATACAAGGCAATAATGCACAATGTTGAGAAATGCACATTTGTGTAACGCTATAGCATTATTTTCATAATAATTTTTACTGCCCTGTTTTTTGTGTACCTAGGTTACAGCTTCAGAGCAAAGGATATATGTTAAGAATGCAAGATACTCTTCTCCCCTAATCTTTTTGTATTACCACCCTTTGAATAAACAAAACAAATTTGAAGAGAAGATGTGGTTAAACAAAATATTGTTTAATGTTCCTGACTCTATTTAGCAAATTGAAACTATTTATTTATTTATTTATTTATTTATTAATTATGTTTTATTGAAAATAGATTTGTTTCACTCCATATATTCTGATTAGAGTTTCCCTCCTCTTTAATTCTTCCACTTTCTCCCCACCTCCCCTCTAACCCAGATCCACTCCCTTTCAATGTCTCTATGATGAGACATTGAAAAATAAAAAATAAAAATAAAAACTGCAACAGGGATAATAATAAAATAAAAACAAATCATAATAGGCCAAAACAAGCTGAAGGAAAAGAACCCAAGAAAAGGCACAAGAAATAGTCAGAAAGACAGACACATTGGTTCTCTCATGTAAAGATCTCATAAAAATACTAAACCAGAAGCTATACTATGTACAAAAAATATGTATAACTGGCAGAGAACCTTATTGCTACATTCAGTGATTCTTTAACATTTTGCTTTTGTAAAATATTTCCCTTTGTGATGAATATGCAAAACTTCAAAAATTAACCTAGGAATTCTGGCTTGTACTTATAATTTTAGCAATTAGAAGGCAGAGGTAGAAGTATTTCATGAAGTTAGAAGCTAGCCTTGGCTACAAAGTGATCTCCAGATAAGTCTAGCCTTCAGAATAAGACCTCACCTAAAAATATTAAATCTGGACATCTTGGAACATGTTTTAAACCCCATCACTCAGGAGTCAGAGGTAGGCAGATCTCTGTAAGCTCAAGGTTCAAGGCTCACTACAAAGCAAGTTCCAGAACAGCCAAGGCAATTACACAGAAAAACTCTGTCTCAACAAAAAAGAAAAGAAAAACAAATAAACAAAAAACACAACCCAATATAAAGGTAAACAGAGAGAATGTGGAAACATTAAATAAATAAATAAATAAATAAATAAATAAATAAAACCCAGTTTAGCAGGAAATACAGTTCATTCTTAGCTAAACAGAATCACAACTTCTTTCTCTTTGAGCTTTCCATTATCTGATGTTCTATCTAAAAGAGTCAGGAATTGTTAATCAAGTTAGCATTGGTCCAACATGAATGGATGTTAACTCTTAAATGTGATTGTGGATCATTACTAAAATAAATTTAATGATGTTTTCTCCTAAGGATAAAATCCCCAGAAGTTAGACTCATCATTTATAAATATGTTGGCTTGTGATAAAGAATTATGTCCAGTGGGTGCATATATCTTAGAGCTGGACCATTGTTAGGATGGACTAAAGATATATTAATTCATTCATGGATTAATTTTTACCCATTTTGAATTTTCACTTTCTCTTTCACCCAATATTAGGAATATGGTTCAGTGCCCTCCATTCCAAATTAGATGTCACCACCTGAGGTCTTTGTGATGACAGTGCTGATGTCACACTTCAACTTAATGCCATTATCTTTTTTTTTTTTTTGTACTAACACTTTTTTTCACTGGCTTGCAATGAATGCCACCAATTCCAGTTGATTTGCTACAACAAACTAACATGAAAACTCACTTTTTGAGGATAGATTATTGTGTATAGTAATAAAACACATTCTCTCAGCAAAGGCCTTAACCTATAAGATTTGGAAATTGTCAAGATAGTAGACATTTTCAAACTTGTCCACTAAATTCTGGAAACATACTGGTTTTTCCATATACCAACATTAAGCCAGCTAATGTTGGCTTTGTTACATTGAAGATGGCTTTCCCGCTGTTTCCTTTTTATTTTTTCCAATTGTAAGGAAGAATAATTCCCTTTCTGTCATATCTGAAGTGGTTTGGTTTTCTTGCTTTCTGAATAGATACAGGTTCTGGAAAAAAAACAATAGATCCTACTTAAGGTTTCTGAGTTAGGAGGCTGCTTTTGCCCTTATTTTAGGAAAAGAAACACAGTAAAATTCAAAATGTGCAAAGTTGTTCAATGTTAAGAATACTTCCAGCACAGACTTTTCACAAAAATCTTTGTTTTGGATTTGTGGGTATTTCTATTGACTTTGGTTTCATAGAAGTGTGTGGGTGTTTTCCTTCCATGAATAAGAATGAAGTGAGTTCATTTAAAAGTATTGAAAGAAAGACCACATCTTCCATGCACAATACCATGCTTTTAATTTTCTTGCTGTCTTATACTGAAGCAATGCACAGAGGGTCTGGAACAATGTATTAAACTTATCCTCTGGGGATTTCCTGGAGGTGATTATTTTCTGAAAGAATTGTATTCCTCCTGGCACATATCTTATTTAGAGGAGAGGGGTTTAAAATTGTTTTGAATTAGATAGTTGTTTCACTTTTGGAAAAGTTGAAACCTCTTCTTATAAGCAATGACATCTGATTAATTCTAACATTATACTATGGTGGCAAGGACCTTAGCTCCCTTGCAAATGAATTAAGAGCTACAGCTGGAGACTGATGGTGTACTGACTATTGTAAATCCTTTAGCCACACAACAAGTGCAATACAGTGTGGTTTGTTACCTTGTCCTCTTATAAGCATTTGTCTCTAAATTGTGAAGATTTCATGAACATAAAAATTTCCTAGATTTTTAAAATTAATTTGAAAAAATGTATTCCATTATTCATTAGTTTTAGATGGCAACTATACTATGAAGGTGCTTCCCCCACCCAGTACAATTTAATGAGATTTATCTCAAAACTCAGTAGTAGGAACCATTAAGATTAAAGGGAACATTTTGACCTACAGCTAGAAGTCGAACTTCAGTTTGACAAAGTAGCCAGCACTGATTTATTGATGTGTTAAGGAAATGACAGGATTTTATTGTAAGGTCAGCAACAATAGAGGAAGGCATTTTCTCTGAAGTTGACAGTTTGGAGCATTTTATTCTAGCTTTCAAAATCATTTTAATCTAATTATTATTTTTATTTTTCCTCATGTTCTGTACTACAAAAGTTCAAAATGCTACACATTAGGCAAAAAGAGACAGAGTAAGCATGTTACGTATTAATTACAAGGTGTTGAGCAAAGCATAATTTAAGCTCTTTTCATTGATGATAAAGTGCTGTTTAAGCATTAGACTTTAGCCGATGTATGAGAACACAGTTAACGGGTAGGTTTGTGGTTAGAAGGTGTAAGCATTGTCCTTCAAAAGACAATTTCTGGTCATAACAGTACGTACCTTGGCTAGATAATGAGGGATGTTGTGTGGGGCAAGTACCAATTGCTTGAATAGATAACTAGACCTGCCTAATGTTTTTCAGAACCACTTTTTTAATACAGGGCTGAGAATCATAATCATCTGCTCTTTCATTAATCTTCTGTTTGGCTTAGGGAAAATGGCATGGGATCTTTTGTGTGATATCTCAGTTATTTATCATTATGTATTAATTCTCAAAATCTGTGATGGGTGATGGAGAATGTAAGCCTTGCTAGATGCTCCAAGATTAAAGAATGTGCTAAAAGCAGTTCTGAAATCCAAGCTCCCAGATTGCCTGTGGATGATATAAAGCAAAGGAAAGTATAACTATACTATTCTACAGAGACAAACATTATAAAAAAATTTAACTGCTATTGTGTTTGCCCTCAGTCTAAACATCAAAGCACAGGTTCTTAACCTAAATCTAAAGAACAAACACTTTCCACTTATTTCTATATTTGACGACATTTTACCTTGAGCTATCAAGGTAAGAGACATGATCTCAGGTAAAGCAGAACCCGTGATCTTACGACTTTGCTTTTTCCCACCAGACTGGACCTACTTTTCAGAACTAAAATATCATTATCGTACCAGTGGGAGATTTGGGAAAATGTTTTAGGTGACAAAACAGTCTGTTTTGACACATGTCACCATTATTTCATTTCAGATATGCCTCAGGTCAAACATGTTCTTGAGACACTATCTTTCAAATAAAAGTCCTTTGTACAATACCTCAAGAGATTTGATGTCATGTTTCCCTGAATCTGAGACCTAGGGTACACTGAGCTCTGCTCAGAATATGTGCTCATGATTTGGAAGAGCTGGCTGTAATACCTATGAATTTAGACAGTAACATTATTATTTAAAAAAAATACAAAGGAAAATAAACCAAGGAATGAAAAATTCTCAGGTAACTGTAGGCTGAGTTTAGATAGTTTTGCACATATTGAAGAGGGATTTAGGGACTTTTAGACCTTGTCATGTACATTAAAATAGTAAACTGAGCATGTAGTAAGCTATGTAAAAGACAACTTTATCCTCTCTGTCACTTAATGCTCAAATCTCTACAATAAATTCATGTTATTCTGTGTAGCAGGAGTTTGTTTCTTTTAACAAGAATTATTAGATTGAGGGACTAAATGAATGGCTCTGGTGTTCAGACAAGTCACTGCTCTTGCAGAGATCATGAGCTCTTTCCCAGTTTTTACATGGCAGCATGCCACATCTATAACTCCAGGTCCAGAGGAGATACATCCTCCTTTATTCTCTTTTGGCAATGTATGCATGTGGTCCATGTACATACAGGCAGGAAAAACACTCATATGTAAACTAAAAACAAATATTTTAAAAGGACGTATAACTCCTATGTTACTATGGAAACATGACTTATTTGGACTTGTTTCTGAAATGTACTCAACACAACATCTTATCCTTAGTTTTTGAGAAGGTATGCTTCAGAAATGACCTCCTGCCATAAGTTTTACAAATTTAAGAACTTCATATTGCTTTCTTAAAATAGAAGATGTATGTAGAGAGACAGAAGTCAGGGAGTGAGCATGTGAAGATATGCCATTTTAATGTGTTGTATGTGTTTAACATTTTCAATAATCAAAGGTTTTCATATTGTGTAGTCTTTCCTATCTAGGACAGATAAAAATAAGAGCCCCTTTCCCCTCTCATTCTAACAAAAGAAAGGGCATTTATGTCAAAAGGGTATTTTATGTAACTTATTTCTATACTAAACAGCACAGTAAATGACCAAGCTGAGGCTCAATGAAGGTTAGTGACTTGTTCAAAGTCATAAATATAACAGATATCAAAGTTAGAATTTCAAAATAATAAATAAATGTTACATGGAATAAGCTAATTGTCAAAATATTTAGGTCAAAATCATGACATATCTTCACATCATTACTCCTTGACTTCTGGCTCTCTACATGTCATCTTCTATTTTAAAAAAGCAATACAAAGTTCTTAAATTTGTAAAACTTTATGGTAGGAGGTCACTTCTGAAGTTTTGCTTATCCTGTGCAATATTAAAACCCAAAAGGTTGTAGAATTTGTATTTTAAAACTCATCATTCAACTTAAAGACTGAACAAGTAAACCAACCAAGGAGAGATGAATTTGGATAACACAATATACTCAACCACCATCTCATTAGAGGAGATTCACAATGAATCACATAGCTGGATGGATGAGTTTACTGAAAGAGTGAGAAGGCACCAAAGACCTTCCAGCACCCTCCCACCCATCTGCACTATTCCTGCTCTTAACTAGATAGCTGCTACTATTTCCTAGTTGTACATATATTCTCATGTGGCTGTTTTATAAGTTGATGAAATATTCAGAGCAGGGGCTTTCTGTGTGGGAAAGCAACCATCCCAGCTAGGTTAAAGTCAACACATTCCCTTGTAAAATAAGAGGATGAAGGATTGTGTGCTATTTGCTGACTGTCTGTATCTAAGATGTTTACACAATAATTATTCTTTAATATTTTGGCAGATGTGTCAGGTTACCTCTGTAGAAGACCAGAATGTCCTAAATTGTTTAATACAGAGATCATGGTGATTAAACCTTGATTGATTTTGTATGTAGTGTGAGAATCCTTTGCAGCTGAACTGTTCAGAACAGATTCTCTCATCTATTCTCATCTCTGCATTTTGTTTTCCGCTGGCTTGTATCATATAATCTTCCAGATGTTAACCTAGGCTGCTCTGTGATCAGTTGAATAAAAATAAACCCAAAATTCAGTAGGAATGTTACACTTGGATTAGTATATATGAGTCTTCTATGCCAAAAAGAAAAATGTTTAGAACCCAAAGGGGATTCTATAAGGAAATGAAAATCAGTCATCTCACACCTCTCTCCCTCTTCCTTAATACCTTTATCTCCTTCTCTTTCTCCCTTGATAGCTCTCTTTCCTTGACTCTTCTCTTCTCAATGAGTATACTGGAGAAAAATTGAAAATGAAAAATAAAATTTTGTTCTGAAATCAAAGTGACAACTTTGTTACTATTCTTTCAATGTGATAAAATATATTTTTATTTGTAAATTGATTCAATTTTACTTAGCAACAATGTAATATTTTTAAGATGATTATTCAAATTCCTAGAAAAATTTAATATTTAGGGATTTTATTTCATGCTGAATTTTTAAGGGGGATATAAAAGATACAATTCATAACAAGAAAATTTTACCTAACTTCAATGATATCTGAAGTATTAATTCTCTCATTTGTAAAAATAATAGAACATTAAATACTAGAGAGGTGAATAGTAGGAAACAGATGATATGAAGAAAGAAACAGCAAAGTGGATAGAGGTACACCATTTGGTGATGGAGGTCACTAAGGAAGGAGAAGGGAACAAATAGCAACCAAGTTGTTTGACAATACCTTGAAGAATTGTTTTATCTACCTAAAACAATATACACTACATATAAGTGCATAACAATATATACTACATATGTGTGTATATATATATATATATATATATATATAGAGAGAGAGA
>NW_021604670.1:4726552-4729328 GCF_004785775.1 Grammomys surdaster
AGAGAGAGAGAGAGAGAGAGAGAGAGAGAGAGAGAGAGAGAGAGAAGCTATGTCTAGTAGAATGCATGGAAACATTCTGGGCATATAGACAAGTAACTATAATACTGATTCCTTTTGTAGAAAGTCATTTAGGAGTGGGTGGTTATGGAGACACCATTATATCCTTAGAATATCTGTATTCACATTTTTATAATTTTTTAAGTGTCGAGAGACTAAGTAACTAGACCATTTGAACAGTAAATACAGAAATACATGTAACTTCGGACATGATTCCTTCTGGTTGACACCATATTATACAATATATTATACATAACATTATATTCTGAATTCACAACTGACTATATATTTTGTATAAGAAGGACTTAAGTTTTAAATGATGTGATTAGGATTCACAGAGTAGGTATATGAATACCTGAATAAAACTGAATGTGCAGAGCTCAAAAAATTTGGTAGAGAGAGAAGAATGAAAAATCAGCAATTCATGTTTGTGTAGGATACAGTAAAGTAGGATAATTGAATCAAATGCCTGGAGCAAGGAAAACTAGCAATGATTCCCTGTTCTTCGTTCTCTCACTTCCTTTTTTCTTAGCTATTAGGTGGATGCTATGACCTATGGTTTTACCAAAAGTAAATCTTTGGTCACATGAAGGAGTCTGCAAACCTTTACCTGCTGCTCTGGTGCTCATCTTGTGTATTTTATTTAGGCTTTCTATGACTGTGAAGAGACACCATGAGCAAAGCACCTCTTACATAGGAGAACATTTCATTGAAATGACCTTTGGAGTGGAAAACATGAGGGCAAGCAGGTAGACATAGTGCTGTAGAGGTAGCTGGGATTTTGACATCTAGTTTGTCAGGCAGCAGGAAGAAAGAGTGACACTGAGCCTGCTTGAACATCTGAAAATTCAAAAATTACCCTTAGGGGAATACTTCCTTCTACAAGGTCACACCTACTCCAACTAGGCCACACCTCCTAATATTGCCACTTCCTGTGGGCCTATGGGAACCATTGTCATTCTAACCACCACACTATGGGCTCCTGTATCTGCTGTCACTACACTGTGGGTCTTGGTCCTGATCATGGTTATGATCCTCCTGCCCATCTCTAATCTGGGCCATATCTTTTGTGAACAGTCTGTCTGCCGCATAGGAAGCAAGATGCTCTCTCTCTCTCTCTCTCTCTCTCTCTCTCTCTCTCCCCCCCCTCCCCCACCCCCATCCCCCCCCCCTCCTCCCCCTCTCTCTCTTTCTCTCAGCTTTGTTTTCTTCTCTCTAAAATTCCAATTTTCTATGGCATTTGAACCTACTTCAGGATTCCTCTGTATACCAAATACCAGATGTGCCTTCCAGCCTCTTGGACTGCACTATTATTGGGATCTTGGACCTTCCCTTCATAGGCAACCAGTGTTGGATCAGCTGGATCACAGCCTGTGCTTCATTCCAATAAATCCCTTTCATGTATATATAGAGATCCATTCTTACATTTTGCTATATTCAGAAACCTGATTAATATAGTGCCTTCATTACTATTTATAGTTTGTAACTATGTGGGCAGCTTCTTGGGAAAGGGGAGACAGATCTGCAAACTGCAAGTGTATAAGGACTGTATTAGTGATCAGGGGAACAGAGGAGAAAAAAAAAGAGAGCATGGGAAAGGCCATTGGGACCTGGCCACAGAGTGCTGGCTATTCTAGGGCGTCTAGAATAGTAAAGTCTACAATTTGCCTCATGCGTGCTCAAAATTGATATGTAGTGTTAAGGCCTAGGTAAAATATTAAGACCTAGATGAAATGTTATGGTCTAGGTAAACTGTTAATAGGTAACTATCACCTGGCTAGACTGCCTTTTTTTTTCTGTTACTTACAATATAAGGAAACTTTCTCATATATTTCTGCTGTTACTTGAAAATTTTCTAATGCCATGGTGATTACGTATTTTCTTATGTTCTATGCCTTTGGAAACCAATCATGATAGAAGTCAGTAGAATTGATTTGAATGGTTACCCACAAAATGCTTATACATAAACCAACCAGACAGCAGCATTTCCTGCACATATGTATAAACTCTTATGGTATTTCTTTTTATAAGCTGCCCTTGAGATAGACCTCAGCATAACAGAGACATCTGCACCAATATAAGAAACTGTTTGGAATAAGACTTCCATTTTGAGTAGTGTCTAGTAAAGTTTAAGTTCCCAAGACCTTGCTAAAAGCTGACATGCTACTTGGCAGAAAGAGACATGTACATGACCAACTGACATCTGGTTGGCAAGTTAAAACATGAATGTTAGACCAAAGAAGGCCCCTGCTACAGTTAGAGAACCCCAAAAAATGAGAGCGGGATAAATGTACAACAAACGCATGTTCCTAAGGAATTCTTCCCAGCCCTATATCCTGAATAGTGGATTAATTTGTCATAAATGTTTGTAGATTTCAGGCTTTAAAAGCCCTGTAGGACCTTTACTCAGGGTTACAGTTCAGTTCCCAAATTTGGTCTCGGGCCCTGGTCAATCAGTTCTGGGGTGTTTGCTCAATAGACCACCCCTATTTGATTGAGATTAGTTTCTGAGTGGTTTGTGTGGCAATTCCTAGACAATAAAATGTAGGTTAGAAAAAATGTGAGCAGTGACAATTTTCTGTAGATTTTTCATTAAATATCAATCCAACTGGACGTATGATGTCTATCATTGGTCATGTAACTTAACTATCTGGAATTACCCAAAACCCTTAAGACTGGAAATACCTGTGAGGGATGTTTTCTGATTTAAATGATTGAA
>NW_021604670.1:4729338-4756114 GCF_004785775.1 Grammomys surdaster
CTGAGCTTCATCTTGGGCTGTCAGTCTATACAAAGAATATGAACGAAGGAGGCTCTCACCCCTCCCCCTCTTTCTTGGCTAGTTCCTGCTCTCACTAGCAAGTTTCTTGCTTCCTTGGCATTATAGCCAAGTTCTTTGGGATTCCTAGACCAGCTCAGTTATTCCTCCTCATGAACTGAACAACAACTGGAATCTTAGTCCTGTAGTAATAAGCAACCACAACCTGTAAGCCATTATAATAAATCCCCTTTCTACATACATTTTATACATTCGTTGTATAAAATCTGTTCTTCTAGAAAACTGACTAATGCAGGAGGTAAGAAAAAGAAAGAGATCATTAACCAGTATACTTGGGCATAGTGAGCTATTGTATCTGATGGTTATCTTCTGAATATACTGTTCTATAGTTTACTTTTAATGTTTTTAAAGAATTAAAACCATTTTTTTTGAGACCAGGGCTATGATATGTATTCTTGGTTGTCTCCTTGAAAATACTTGGAAAGAACAGCAATCTAAACAAAGAGAACACACTTGTCAGAGATTTTCTGCTTTGTTCGATGTGGTTTAATCCACTTTTAGTCTAGACCTCTGAGGCAGGAAGATACACACCTTTAATCCAGATCCTGAGCCAGGATGATATTCCTTTAATCCTGGGCACATGTTCTGCCAGAATGTATATAAAGCCATGTTTCTAGGAAGGTTTTACTCTTTGTCTGCTTGTCCTTAGCTTGTTTGCCCATCCATTCCTACACTGACATTGGAGCTGACATTTTCCACATTGCAGCCTACACAGAAGACCAGCTGAGATATCCAGTCTTGTGGGTCTGAGTAACAACAAGATTACTGGACTTTTTAATTGCAGCTAGCCATTGTTAGATTAGCAGGACTTCAGCCTGTAAGACTTCCAAAACTTCCATTTTTATATGTATAAGGATTTATTACATGACTTCTGTGACTCTAGAGAACCCTGATTATTACGAGGGTATATTGCCTTAATAGGAATTTAGGTGTCATTCTTAAATTTTTACCCTATAACTTTGTTTAATGATTACAAAATTAATTTTTGCTATGGGAAAGGAGTGAAATGTTGATAAAAAGGCCATGTTGTACAATTCACATGTGACATTTTTTTATTGCTTAGACACAACAATCTAAAACACATAATTTGTTCATAATTACTTTTTCTATGCATTTGGGTGGGCGTGTAGGAGATTGAATTAGGAGCCAGAGTGTGTACCTACACCCTATCCAACATACTTGGAGTGTTTAAAAACCTAATCTTGAGAACCTTGGAATCTTCAACAGTATATTCAGGGATGGATGGGAGCAAAGCTACCAGGATGTTGGCAGTGGAAGCTTGGGTGGGCTCCCTTGCCACTTTATCATTTAGCTGACTCCCTCTGGCTATTTGTGGCCACTTTGAGAGGAAGCCATAGTGCCTCTAATAAAGCAAGTATTTCTTCCTTATTTTTGATGTTTTTTCCTTCAGCAGTCAATAAACCCCTCTCTTGGTATATGGATCCATGTACATGAGCCATAGCAAAGGCATAACTGCTGTCAGAGTAAATGTTAGATATAGTTCCCTTTGCCAGTTTTAAAGCCTGGATTATAGCCTTTAGTTCAGCTTTCTGGACTGAGGTTCCTGGTGGCAAAGCAGTTGCCCAAATAACAGTGTATTACCACTGTCCCTGCATACCTGATTCCATTTTGCATAAAGCTGCTCCCATATGTGAAGTAGATACATTTCATATTTGGCCAGAGTATGTCAGTCAAGTCTGGCCTGATAATCTGGCTATGCCCTAGAACTACAACGCAATCATGATGCACATCTGGGGACTGAGTGTGGATCAGGTAGCATGGTGGCTGCGTTTATGGCAGATGATAGGTTATATCTTTTTCCATTGGCATTCAAAAGTAGAGTCTGAAAGTGTACCAATCTGGCTTTGGACAGCCATTGGCTGGGTGGATTCTTGAGGTATTCTTGAGGATTCCCCTCAATAGCGTGAGGTGTGGTGATATCAAGTTGCTGCTCAATGGTTATTTTGTCAGCATCCTTGACATAGCAGGCAGCTATGATCCAGAGGCCGGATGCCCATCCTTGGGCCACTGAGTCCAGCTTTTTGGGTAAATAAGCCACAGGTCTTTTTCATGGTCCCAGAGTTTGGGTGAGCACCCCTTTTGGTATTTCCTTTGTCTCATCCACATAGAGGTGGAAAGGTTTGTGATTGCCTGGGAGGGCCAAGGCCAGCACCTCCAATAAGCCTTTTCTTAGAATCTTAAAAGTCATGCCCACCTCAGGGGTCCATTCTATTTTCTACATAGTGGAGCACAGTTATTTGTGGGTGAGCCCACCAATACTCACCCAAGTCCTCATCAAAGATGGGGAATTAGTTCTTGAATCCTTGGGGCAGGCATGTCCAAGTCAGTAGTCCCTTAAAGCCTCTCTCCAAGTCTTGCCATTGAATTACTAATAGAGGCTGGCTTTTGGGTGCCAGAAGCAGGCTGTAAAGCTATGCAATGACTGAAACTTCCAATGGATGTCAAGGGCAGGTTAATTAACAAAAGTCATGTTCATAGCTGACTGGTGCTCTCTGGCTTCTGAGTCAAAAGGAATGTAATCCACTTGTCCTATAGGCTTCAAAATATCTTTCTAGATATTCCCTGGGGCTCTCATTCTTTTCCTGCATCATCTGGCTCACCTTAGATAAATTTGTGGGGCAGCTTGAGGCCTCTCAGAGGCCCCCTATCAGATTCTGGTGGTGGTGGACTAGAGCCTCTCCTTACCTTCAGTAGTGTTAAAATCCCAGTCAGGTAGAGTCAAAGGAAAGGCTGCATAGAGATCAGCCTGGACTTGAGTGGGCAGTCTATTTGTTCCTGGAACCTGGAGCAATTGCTGAAAGTCATCCCAGGTGGGCAAGTGAGTCAGCATGATTGAATCTAGAAGACCTGTGAGAGCTGATGGTCCTTCTAATAATGGGAGGTTCTGCAACTTCCAATAGTAAAGATCATTTTACTGACAAAGAGAGCATATGTCATGAATTGTCTCCTCTGAACATCTGGGGGGCCGGTAGCCTGGAGGGGTAAAGCCATAGTAGAGTCAGCCTCTGAGCAGTATAGTATGAAGTGGACTCCAAGTGGCGTTAGGAGAGTCAGGGGAGTAAGGGTCTGCCCCTCCCTCTGCCTGTGCTGGCTGGGGAGGGGCAGTGGTAGCAAAAGCAGGAACATAAGTAGGGGAGAGAGAGATCCTCCTCAGAAACTGAAAGGGGAAGCAAGGCAAGTGGTCAAGGCTGACCCTCCTTTAGAGGAAGAAGAGTGGGGGACGGTGAGGCCCATAGCACTTGGTCTAGGTAGCCCCAGGCCTCAGAAACTAAACCTTCACCCTGTAAATGATGGAGAAATGGAAAGTCCCCTCCTCAGATGATCCTACATTATAGGTGGGCCATTCATTCCTGCAAAAGATGACTAGTTTGTGGGGACAAATAACCAGACCTGACTGAGTCTTTTTGCGACCCTGTAAAAGTCCTTAAAATGGTTCAGAACCAAGTACAGTGGGGTTCTTTAGGCCTGTCCCATCCTAGGAATCAAAGAAAAAATTTGTAAGCGAGGACAAAAATCACAAACAGAATACACACAGACAAAGACAGAAGAACATTTCTGAGAAAACAAAAACTAAAGGAAAAGGCTGTCTCAGAGATGGTCTTCCTCCCTGCACATGGGAGGCCCATAGACCCAAAGCCAGTTCAGAATTCAGATGAGAACTAGCAAGTTCGCCTTCTTCTTGAAGGAGGTCAAGAGCATCCTCCATTCCTGCTGGTGGGTGACAAAATACTCATCTGGTTTGTCCCTCTCAACCTCCAGATTATACCCAAAACAGAAACACGAATTAAACCTTAAATGAAAGAACAGAGATGGACAATACAAAAGATAATCAGAAAGCTCAGACTTAGTGGTCTGACAAACACTCTACTATTTGGATCAGAGGTTTCTGGCAAACCCAAGAAACCCCCCCCCCCCCCAAAAATGTAAGGGTCCATAATTCACTGAAGAATGATAATCCAGACTCAAATAGTATGCAACACTCAAACACAAAGAGTGTTTTATTCTGTAGAAGTTTAGCATGCTGGGGTCTACCATCTACAAAGATGAGAGATCAACTTACCCTTTCTTCATGAGAGTATAACCAAGTTTCTATAAGAAAATTTGGATATTGTTTAGTATTAACTAAAGTACTACAAAAATACAAATTTTCTGGCATTGCTGAAATTCTTCTTCTTCAGTGAAACAGGATGGCAGCTTCACCTCCCTCCTCTCCTCCCAGTTCCTTCTCAATTCTGTTTTCCCCATTTCTCCCTTCCTTTAACCCACCTTGGCTAATCAAGTTGCCATAGGACAAGGGGCATCTTCTCTTCATGAGCCTAGTTAGGGAAAAGTGATCCAAAGACAGGCATCAGAATCAGAGATAGGCTTCGCTCCAGGTTTAAGGGGTCCCACATGAAGACCAAGTTGGCTAGGTCTCACGTATATGTCTGTGGTCCAGATCTGTTACATGCTGCTTGGTGATTCAGTCTCTGTGAGCCCCTATGGACTCTGTTGACTCTGTTGATTTGATTCTGTTGGTTTAAGGTGTATCGGTATTAGCTCTTCTTTGAATGTCAGTAGAATTCTGTGCTATAAATACCTGGCCCTGGTTGGTTTTTTTTTTTTGTTTGTTTGTTTGTTTTTTTTGGTTTGGAGACTTTTTATGACTACTTCTATTTCCTTAGGAGTTATAGTTCTATATAAATTGACTGATCTTGATTTAAGTTTGGTAAGTGGTACCTATCAAAAGAATTGTTCATTTCATTTAGATTTTTCAATTTTGTGGGTTTTTGAAGTAAGACTTAACAATTTTTTGAGATTTCCTCAGTATCTGTAGTTATGCCGCCCTTTTCATTTCTGATTTTGTTAATTTGGATTTTCTCTCTCTGCCTTTTAATTACTTTGTTGATTAATTATTATTAAAATTTGTTTAATTATCTTGTTGATTTTTCTTAAAGAATCAGGTTTTTTTGATCATCAAATAGTTATATTGTTCTAATTATTTCTACTTTATTGATGTCAGTCCCATATTTGATTATTTCCTGCCATCTTATTCTCTTGGGTATCGTTGCTTAGTTTTGGTCTAGAGCTTTCAAGTATGCTATTAAGTTGGTTGATGTCATCTGTTGGGAGTCAACTGTTAGCCGAAAGCTGCTATCGTCTTTACAGCCATCTCGAGCCATATACCCTGACAAGAAACTTGTTTGCAACAGCCTGCAACAGCTGAACACACTCTGATAAACATCTTGTTACACTGTTTAGTGCCCCCAGCTGCAAGGTGCACGTGGTATCCATGGCTACAAGCCACAGTGTGTAGTGCATTCAGTTGAGCTTGTCCACAAGGGCAAGTCACATGGTAAAGGGTATAAACATCCAGGATTTCCTTTCAATATAAGAGACTTGACCAGACTCTGTCATATCCATCTTTTGTGTCTCTCGCCCCTCCATTCCCACTCTCACTTTCTTGCTAGACCCTGACCTGAGGACTGGAGCAGCAGAACGGCCGTTACAATGGGAACGGGCCGTTACAGTTATCGCTCCAATTTTTTTTTATGAAGACACTTAGTGGTATAAACTTTCCTCGTTGCACTGCTTTCATTGAGTCCCATAAGTTTGGGTATGTTGTGCCTTCATTTTCATTGAATTCTAAAAGGTCTTTAATTTCTTTGTTTCTTCTCTGAACCAGTGGTTACAGAGTAGAGAATTGTTCACTTTCCATGAGTTTGTAGACTTCCTGTTGTTTTTGTTGTTGATGTCCAGTTTCTATCTGTGGTGGTCTGATAAGATATAAGAGTTACTTCAATTTCCATTTTTTGTTAAGGCTTGCTTTGTGATTTACTATGTGGCCAATTTTGGAGACGATTCTGTGAGGTACAAAGAAGAAGTATATTCTTTAGTGTTTTGGTGAAATGTTCTGTAAATATCTGTTAGGTCATTTGATTCAGAACATGTTTGTTTCATTATTTCTCTGTTTAACAGTTTCTGTTTTGTTGCCCTTTCCATTGGTGAGAGTGGGGTATTAAATTCTCCCACTATGAATATGTGGTAATCAGTGTGTGATTTACACTTTAGTAATGCTTCTTTTAAGAGTGTAAGTATCCTTGTATTTGGGCATAGATGTTCAGGACTGTGATGTCATCATGTGATTTTCTTTTTTTGATGAGTATGAAGTGTCCCTCCCCATCTTCTTTGTTAGTTTTGGTTGAAAGTCTATTTTATTTAATATTAGAATGGCTACTGCAGCTTGCTTCATAGGTTCATTTCCTTAGACATTTTTTTCTAGCCCTTTAATTTGAGGAAATGTCTACCTTTGTTGCTAAAATGTGTTTCTTATATGCAGTTCAATAATGGGTTCTGTTTTTGCATCCATTCTGTTAGCCTGTGTCTTTTTATTTGTTTATTTAGTCTATTGATGTTGAGAAATATCAAGGACCAAAGATTGTTAATTATTGTTTTTTATGTTGGCAATGATTGTGTGTGTGTGTGTGTGTGTGTATTTCCCTTCTTTTAGTTTTACTGGTGTGAAGTTATTCATTCCCTGTGTTATTTTGTGTGTAGTTAGCCTCCTTAGGTTGGATTTTTCCTTCTATTATCATCTTTATGCTTGGATTTATTATTTATTTAAGCTTAGTTTTGACCTGGAATAATTTATTTATTTTTTTATTTGTGGAGATTAAAAGTTTTATTGAGTATGGTATCCTGGAGCTGACATCTATGACCTCTTACAATCTATAAGACGTCTTCTCAGGACCTTCTGGCTTTTAGAGTGTCTGTTGAACAGTTGAGTGTAATTCTGATAGGTCTGCCTTTATATGTTACTTGAGCTTTTTCCCTTGCAAGTTTAAATACTCTTTCTTTCTTCTGCATACTTAGTGCTTTGATTACTATGTGACAGGAGAATTTCATTTTCTGATCTAATCTATTTAGTGTTCTGTAAGCTTCTTATATGTTTATCAGCACATCTTTCTTTAGTTTGGAGATTTTTTTTTCTACAATTTTGTTGAAAATACTTTTAGGGCTTTGGAGATAGGAATCTTCTCGGTCTATTCCTATTATTCTTAGGTTTGTTCTTTTCATAGTATCTTATATTTTTTGGATGTTTTGTGTCAGGAACTTTTTAAATTTAACATTTTCTTTGACTGGTGGATGGAAGTTTTCAATTGTATCTTCTACACCTGAGCTTTATTCTTCCACTTTTTGTATTCTGTTGGTGATGCGTGTGTCTATAGTCCAGTTCTCTTCCCTACATTTTACATCTCCAGGATTCCCTTATTGTGTTTTCTTTACTGCTTCTATTTCCATTTTCAGATCTTGAACAGTTTTTTTCTTTCACCTGTTTGATTGTACTTTTCTGTATTTCTTTAAGGGAATTGTTCCATTCTTCTTTAAAGGCCTTTATAATTTTTGTAAGATTGGATTTAAGGTTATCTTATTGTGCACCAGTTGAATTAAAATATCCAGGTCTTGCTGTAATCAATAGCTACCCTCTGGTGGTATCACATTACCCTGGCTCTTGTTGATTGGGATCTTATTCAGGCCTTTAGCCATCTGGTTGTCCCTGGTGTAGGCTGCAAACTGGGGATGCATTTCAGAGTTCTACATTGGAAAATGGAGCATCAGGGAGTGTGTGTGATTAACTACTGTTGGGGATGCTTTAGCGGGAGTTGACAGGCAAAAGATTGGTAGCGAGATGTCTGCCATAGATATTGCTGGTGCAAGCAGGATTTCTTGGGAATGCAGGTAGAGCCAGAAAATGGAGTTCAGAGGACAAAGCAGCTCAACTCTTCTGACCATGACCCAGGGGGACCTGACAGGCAGTGGATTGGTGGAGAATGGTTTAACCTGGAAATTCCTTGGTCAGGCAGGCCTCCTTGAGAAGGCAGACAGAGGCATAGACCAGGTAATGGAGCTCAGGGCATCAGGAAAATCTTCTTAACTTACCCATTCTTAATGAGAATATAACCATTTTCTGTAACTAAATTTTGTTTATTGTTGTTAGTTTGGGATATGGTATTACAAAAATAGAAAGATTTAGGCATTGCTGAAAGTATTCTACATGGAAAAAGGATCAATATTCCTTCCAACATTTGTCTTCACTTTTGAATTTTGTCATCATTTTTAGTTATGAATGCAAGCTAAGGCCATATGACTAGTTGCATAAATGAGAATTATAATTGACATGAATGATTCTGTTATATTTGGTTGGGAATGTCTTTGTACAAATAGTTGTGTTTTCTTTCCTCAATTTTTAGTGATATCAATTAAGAGACTATCAGTAGTTATTGTCTTAATCAATGTTTCTATTTCTATAAAGAGACAGCATGACTGTGGCAGCTCTTATATAGGAGAACATTTTATTTTTACTGGGTTAGAGTTCAGAAGGTTAGTCCTTGCCTTTAGAGTAGGAAGCATGGGGCAAGCAGGTAGACATGGTGCTGGAGAAGTAGCCAAGAGGTCTACATCTCTATCAGTAGGAAGCAGGAAGAAAGAATGACCCTGAGCCTGTTGAGTATCTGAAACATCAAAATTCACCTCCAGTGACCCCCTTCCTCTAAGAAGGTCATATCTCCTAATATTACCACTTATCATGGGCCTACGAGGACCATTTTTATTCAAAGCACCACACTATGTGTACCTGGATCTGCTGTCACTGCATTGTGGGCCTTGTTCCTGATCATGGTTCTTCCTTTCTTGCCACCCTCTTGCAGCATTGATCCCAGAGTTGTAACTGGATTGCTCAGTATCTCCAGTGAAAAAAGAGAGTCTTCTCTTTCTTCTGCACTGGTCTTTGCTCTTGGGTCTGGATTAGAGTTTGCAAGAACAGTTGAAATAATACCATACTGTAGAGTACTTAAAATCTTTCTTCTGTTCTGATTCTGTCCTGTCCTCTTTTTCTTCTCTTATGCTAGGAACAAGATTTACACACACACATACACACATGCACACACACACACACGCACACACACATACATATCGTGGCAACTTATCTCTATTCAAAGTGAGTGGACATAATGTCTAATTAATTAATTAACTTATTAATTAAATAATAATAATTTATATGCATTCAAAGCTATGTAAATCTTTTATTCTCAAATATTGTAACAAAAGAGTAGACTATTATTCTGGATAATATGAAGTCATCTCAAATCTTTTCACTTGGAATCCCTATCCGTCTTTAATACAGAATTTACCATTAGAAGATAGGCATAATGGATCTGAATTCTGTCTTTTCTCTTATTGGCTGCATAATCTTAAAAACAATACAAGTATCAGGAATCTGTTAAGTCACAGAATGGATCTGATGATAGGAATATAGCCATGATGATGATAAATTTCCTGTTCTAGTTTTGATTGTTTTCTAAAGTGAGTACAATAACTTAATTTTATTTGATTGTAGTTTTTTCAACTAAAATTTAAGATAACTTACAAGTATCTAGCATCAAACCATAATCATAAATTTTGTTATTGATTTTATTGTTCATTATAGTCATATATTTATTGATTTTATTATTGTTGCTTCAAACTTGTGATTCTCCTACATCAGCTTCTTCAGTACTGGGAATGCAAACAGATATAACATACCCACTCCAAAGATGTTTTGTCTATAATGATGTATCTGTATAATAAGTTTTACATTTTTATAATAATTACTTTTTATTTTATGTTTAGAGATTTTTGCCTGAATATCTATGTACCACATGATTGTAATCCCAACTGAGTCCAGAATTCTAGTGGGCATCAGACCCACTAAAACTAGAAATGCAGATGTTTGTGAGCTACCATGTGTGTGTGGGTAACCAAACCCAGTCCTCTGTCAGAACAGTTAAAAGTTCTTAACCACTGAGCCATCTCTCCAGCTGATTTATTTTTATCACCAAGCATTACCTGATTAAAATTTTAAAATGATTTCAGTTGAAAAATTTTACAAAATTACCTCCTACAGTTCTTGGTTCTTTGAACACTCTCATACTAAGTTATATTAAACTTAAGTTTATGTTTTCATTTAATTGTTTTGTGTATATTCTCAGGGATTTAACACTTAAAATGTAATTGATTGAAAAAAATCAAGGAGTACAGACATGACTAAAGTCTGATTCCTTAAAGTATATGAGCCTATATACTCATATCAAATAGTTTTGTTGAATTTTGTAATTTTAAAAACAATAACTTATTCATTTCCTGTCTTTGTCCTTTGTCCAAATGCTTAATGAATGCAGTTCTCACTAGTTAATTATCTTGCTTGTGATTTTGTTGTGTATAGTTTATGAAATCATCCTTAGAAGTCACATCCAATCTGAAAAGCTGTCTAAGTCTCAGTTTCCTTGGCATGGCTCTGGAGACTCATAATCGTGTGAGCTGTAGAAAGTGGTATGAGAGATGAAGGTAA
Organism: Grammomys surdaster; assembly: GCF_004785775.1. Lineage (NCBI taxonomy): Eukaryota > Metazoa > Chordata > Mammalia > Rodentia > Muridae > Grammomys > Grammomys surdaster. The sequence goes on from NW_021604670.1 coordinate 4,739,804, forward strand.
TACTGATTGATACATATATATATATATATATATATATATATATATATATATATATATATCAGTATTTATATCACACACAGATATATAGATAGATAGATAGATATAGATATAGATAGAGATAGAGATAGAGATAGATATATATACCCTGATATATGATATATATCTCATAATGATAACAATATGGTATATATCATCATATATATCATCTCTCTCTCTATATATATATATATGTATATGTATATGTATATGTATATGTATATGTATATGTATATGTATATGTATATGTATGTATATATATATGGAACACTGTAAATTTCTTTAATATAGCACAATTTTCTCATCAAAACCGAATGGAATGAGTGAATAAGTAGCATAGAAATCTTTGGGAGTATAGTGACCAAACATTTACATTTATCATTTCTAAATTTGTGATTAGAGCTAAAGGTGGAGAAGTTGAAAATTTTATAATGTAGCAGAAGGATTTAATCAGAAAGTTAAAATATATACTATTATATATATGCATACATATATATGTATATAACAGTTAATTTAATACTCATTATGACACTATATAGAAAGAAATCTTATTCATCCTCAGCTGCAGATAACTTATGTGAAGGCTAAAAAAGTTCATAATTCTATAAAACTATAATATAAATCAAGGCCGAACTGAAATTCACACCAATGTGACTTATTGGAAACACTATGTAGCTATCCACTTTGCTATTCTGGCTCTTGTCTTGTTTTGTGATAACTAACTTCTAATGATGACCTCTGTTTTAGTGCATCTCTTTGCTGTCATCTTCTCTAATGCGTGACGGTCTATAAACACTTTACTCAGAAGAAAACATTTGTCTACACTAAGAAAATATGATTATGTTAGTTAGTATCTGTTTCTAGTTTAATTTGCCTCACGTAAAATGAAAAGAGTACACGCTAGTGTGTAGTGTTGTTGTTTGTGATGGTGGTGGTGTTTGTGTGTGTTTGTGTATACACATGCATGTTTAGAACAAATAAGAAAGTATCGAAACATTTATAAAGGTATGTTTTATAAAATATAGTAAGGACAAGTCACAATTTTCCTATTCATTTGAACATGGAATGTCTACACATAGCTTAAGTTTTAGGTCTCAATTGCTAACTGGAATTACATCATTCCCCTTCTAGTTTATCAATAAAATGGTTTAACTAAATATAAATTCTTCCTTATAGGAAAAGAAGGACTAACTGCAAAAACGTTGACAGTCTTTGTATCCCGATGCACAAAAGGGATATAATGATTGTAATGGATAGACTTTCTGTTTGGGAGAATATTGGCTCATGTCATGGAATACATCATTTTTATAATCACATCTACTTGTAGCCCAGATTCAGATTAAGAGGAATCAGGAAATTTGAACAAATTATGCTGGCTTCTATGTATTATTGCTCTTTTAGCTTTCCATTTCTGTGGGAGTTTATTTCCAGTAATGGCTAATTTAGATTCAAACCGGGTCATGCTTGCTTAGCAACAGCTGGAGTGTCATGGATTTTCTTTTTCTAATATCAGTCTAAATATTGCCTTAAAAGTTCACATCTATCATTATAGCAGACAAAGATTCAGTGCTAGCCACTACCTTCGTTCTATTGGCATAGCTATTAATTCAGTCCTTGGAATTGTCAGGAATGTTGATAGTGTTCTTGGCTTTGATGCATTGTGGTTCTCTCCATGCAGAGCAAACTGAGTTTGCTACTGATTTGATGCTGCTCCATCTCCATCAAAAACCATAGATTCACTTATTCCCTTTTGACTTTGCCTCTCATTCTTGTAATTAAGACTCCTTTGATTGTGTTTGGCAACTCACCATCTGCAGAAAAAGAGGGCAAGCCCAGAAAACTGGCACTTTCACGATTTCACAGGGTCCTTGATTAAACTCCGTTTAATTCTGAGAATCTTAATCAAGGTAATTATCTGTGTGAGGGTGTCTGCGTCTGTGTCTGTGCTGGTTCCTCTGTGGTTTCTTCCAACAGCTGGAAGGTGTTTTGAATATGGCAGATCTCCACAATGGACCTACTGTGATGGAACAGCACAGAGTACAGCAGCTCTGCTGAATGCAGTCTTGAATGGATGGCTATATTGATTTGTTTTTAAAATCTTCCAAATGTGTACAAAGCACCCTGTTTATTTTGTGCCAAAAGACTAGATTAGCTAATTTGCAATAACACTGAATTCAACCCCTTAATATATTTCTCCATAATTGTCACACCAAAAATGCATTAATTACTTATCAGTACACTTCACTACCTTCTCCCAAATACAGGAAGTTCAAGTCAGAGAGAGGTCAGAATTCATTTTCAATGCATGCATCTCTCATTTTATGAAGTGTTAATTTCCTAAGCATATTTTAAGCTAGTAAATATTTTTAACATGCCTAACTGGCTAACACTGACAGCAGAAATGAAAATAATTTCTTCTAATATTAGAAATGTTTGTCCCTGAAAATTAAATGTTCTATTTGTTGCATAGTTTTAAGAACCAGGACAGTGCATAGCTACTGCACTGACCATTCTGTTCAGCTATATTGTTTTGTCCAAGCCAATATACCCTGGGCATATAGATTTTCTTAAACACAATCCAGGCTTCCATTTTGATTTATACCTCCTGAGTGAATCGACCCACCAGAGCTATTATATATCTTCCTTTTTCCATTTCCTTCCGTCAAGGCCTTTGGTTAGTGGGTGAAAGAAGATGAGAATCTGCCAGCCGTGCCATTGCGGGATAGGAAGGCCTTGGATGGCCTCCAGCCTAGCTTTCTCACCTTCTGATTTTATTTTGACTTTTTTAGCCTGCTATAGTCTCATAAGAGTGTAAAATGTACTGAAAGAGACTAGAAAGTTCACATCAACCTTATGCTTCTGTTTTGAAGTCAGCAGTTGTTCATCAAATGTTTTATTTCAGAACAGTGTGGTATTTTACAATGAAATTAATTTAATGGAATAATCAAGCATATTCAGAGCATAGAAGATGGTATCTCATGTCTTTTATTAAATCATACTAAGTAAATATGTAATATAAGTATTTTTATATAGGAAAGAAATTAAAAAGGATATATTCTACTTTTTTATTGTATGGACCAAACATATTTTTACAGCATAATTTATTGAAGCCTGATTTTCCTGACCTCCCATTTGGAACTATTAGATATTGTACTTAAAAATGAACACTTTAAGAAGTAGTACTTCTGCCTATTACTATCTTAGATAACACTGCAAGAGGAGCATCTAGGAGCTGTCTGTCACCATGTTTTAGTTTGGTTTGCTCTTGAATAGTGGACTGTTAGTACGTATCATCTTATATTCCAAATTGGAGTTCTATTGTGCTTATTTTTAAATAAATAACATATATACAAAACAGACATGTTCTTGTATTGTTTTAAAAATAATGTCATTTCGATGAGGATATGTGAGGTCGATAAAATAGGTGGTAGCTGATCCTGACACTGTTTTCCAGGAGAACATCTCTATTCCCAAGTTGTGCTTTTTAAAAATATATAGCAGAAATCCTAATTTCTTTTAAATGGTTGTCTCTTTTCAGCACAAGAATATGACTAAAATAGCAATATCAAAATAATAAAACAGATTTAAGAATGAATGTAAAATTATATGCTCCATTCATGACACTTCTAAGACTTAGGAACTCAGAAGGTGACAGAAGGTATAGGAAGCCCTGAGTTAATATTTGATCTTTTATGTTAAAGACACACACTTGAAGAACATGTTACAAAACTTTTAACACTAACATTTCACTGTGAAGAGTTTTTTTTTTTTTAAAAAAAACTGTTTGGTGCTGCTTTGCTTAAAGAACCTATCAAGAGTGTATCAAGAGTGTGTTCCCATTGTGCATATTAGAGGAAAAAGTTTTTGTCTGTTTTTACCTCTACCTCAGCACATTGCTTCAAAGCACAATTGAAGTTAGAGGAGACGATGTTTGGAAAGTACTGAGCACAGTGCCTGGTCCAGGAAGCAAATTAAACCAAATACTGATTGTTTCCCTTTCTGCTGCTGCCATTTCCTTTCACTCTTAGGTTTACAAAGTCCATTAGGAACCTATGGACTCTTTTTGTCTCCATCTTCCACATGGCTTCCCATCTCCCTAGTACTCTCCCACAGCACATCCCTGCTTGCCTTCTCTCCGTCATAGGTGTACTAGTAACTGTAAAAGTCACTTTATCTACCCAAGCTGCACCGTTCAGAATATGTTCATGAATTCCATGCTCTTTTGTTAAATAACGAAACTGCAATTCAAAAGTTGGCTTCTATGTCTCCCAAATCTACAATTCCTCGATTGTGCAACTATTTAAGTTGGTTGCTCTGTCCCTTTTCTCTACAGCAAGTATTGGTAATGTTTGGAGACTTGAACAGAAAATTTTAAGCCTGCTAATGGGAACTTTAATAAGAGAGTCAACGTAGTACCAAGATGTTAATTTTTCAATTAAAAAGGAATACATTCTATGACTACTTAAAGGTAAACTAGCACACTCTATTCTGTTTATGATTTATTTTAATTGTGACTATATTTAAAAAGCCAGTTTATAGTACAAATTATTAGCTCATCTGGAATACCATTCAATGACTATATTAGATATGATATGTGCTCATCTTTACTTTTTAATTATTGAAAGTTTCTATAGTCAATTGTGACTTCTTGCATGTAAGTGTTCTACTGTATGACACATTTAATCACATACAAAAGATAATAGTACAGTTCTTTAAAAATAGAGAGGCAGGTACTTGTAGATCAAAGAGAGCAGAACCAGGGCTTTAGTGTAAGCAGCTTTTGTTAGAGACTCCTCACAAATGTACGTAGCATGCAGAGATGATTCTCAGAACAAGCAATCAAGCTTATTTCACCATGCAGCTGCCTCACAAACTCTACCAGGATGCCTTTGAAGGTTGGGGCATGTTGATCAAAGCAGTCTCTTGTGAAGCTTCAGAGACATTTCAGCAAGACATTAAAATAAAAGAAGGGAACTGACATCAACTTAACTCCTCACCATGATGTGATTTGTCCTATTAATATCAAGCCTGATAATAATTTAGATAATAATGCATTGCTGTTGTCTGAGCAAAAAAGATAAAATATAACTCAGAGCATATTCCAAGTCCCATAAAGACTTAAGGCATAAAACAACACATTTACTATGATTAACTTCTATTTCTAGAAGAAATGGGATATAGTATATTAGATGACTCCATTTGAAACCTTTCCTTTCCCAATGGAAGGGCCAAGGACAGGTCAAACAGTAACACTATAAAATTAATTCTGCTCTGTATAATGTTGTACACAGAAGCAAACAGAAAAACTCAAATTTCCCTTTGCCTGTCTTGGTAGTAAGATCATCAGTCAGTCCTAATTGTGAACACTTAGCAATATACAAAGACACAGATTTTGGAAAATAGCCTTGTAACTTCCTACTGACATGAGTGCAATGCCACAATCAGAACAAACAGTAAACTCAGTTTTCTTGTCCACACTTACTGGAAAATATATATTTATATAATATTAGTTTTATTATATCATTATTATTTTTTTAATATTAAAAAATATATAATGTAACTATAAAATGTAACTATTTTAATGCAGAGGCTTCTGACAAAGTCATGATGTACTCAAATAGCCAAAAGCATATGATGTGTTTGAACAAGAAATGATCAGAAATTGAAATGAGTTATTTTAGAAAGTTTGGCTAACAATTTTTTGTTTGTTTAGTTTCTGTTTTTTTTTTTTATCGTACCACTAAATAGGACTGTCTGGTCTGTAATTAGCTATGTAGACTATGCAGGCCTTGAATTCACAGATATTCACCTATCACTGCCTCCCAAGTGTTGGGGTTAAAGTCATGTGCCGCCATGCCTGGATGCACTTGCCTCTGTGCTTCTTCTATTTGTATGGAAATGTTTTCTAGTTTGAGAGAGTTTTCTTCTATGATCTTGATGAAGATTTAGTATATGACAGTGACTTGAAATTCTTCCTCATCTATGACTATAATTCAATGGCTTGATCTTTTCATGATGTACCATATTATACTTATTTGGTCTATATCTTCTACTTTATCTTGAGATCTGATATGTTCTATAACCTGCTTAATTTATTAGACATGCAAGGATTTCCCTTGAGTTTTTTAGTAGGATTATTGGATTTTTCAGTTCCACCTTACTTGAGTCTTCTTTAATGTTTCTCTTTATTGAATTCTATTTTCAAGTCTTGGCTTATTTTCATCACTTACATCTGCCTTATATTTGTATTTTCTTAGGCATCACTCGGGTGTTTATTCTCTTTATGTTCTTTTGTTGATGTTGTTTTTAAATTCAATACAGATATTTCTTTGGATTTCCTTTAAGTTCCTTGAATTAATTTATGAAGTTTATGAATTTTTTTCTTGTAATTATATGTCCCATGTCTTATCTAGTTAATTCTCATTGGCAAATACTTGTGCAGAATTGATAGGTTTTGCATAGTGTTTCATTTTTGACACTAAGATATGAGTATGTGGACTCCTTTTGTCAGTTCTGTGTCTGGTTTACTCAGGGAAGTTGGGTGTTGAAGAAAGGATGTGTGGAGTAGCTGGGCTTAGAAATTGTAAATAACTTAGGTGGAATAAAGTCAAATGGACACAGGGACTCTGACTTGTGTGCAGAATGTGCGCTATAGTTTAAGTCTTCAGGGTGGGGTCAAGTCTAGGGCTTGAGGATCGGTTATAAAGGGGAGGATTAGGCACTCATTGGTCTAGACCCTGGAGAAGGATGTGAAGGATCTAGCTGGATGGAGATGTTAGATGTAGCATTGGAGGAGTTCTTAGCTATGGCTATGCCTTTGGTGACCCCCAAAGTGAAAAAGATAAGTTATTGCTGAAGAGACATGTACTTCACACACAGGGCCTGGAAGAATTGAGCTGGAAATAATGTGAAAGGCTCCTCTTTGAGGATTACCTTGCATGGTATCAGAAAGCACCATGCAAACTCATGAAGGCAAAGGAGGGAAGCAACTAACAATCTTAAACACAACAATGGAGAACAGAACAGAATAACTTTAGAGCTTCAGTAAAGATGCATACATTGATGGCAATAACCACCTATTTAATTGGATGTAAGATGTTTATAGTAAGAGAGAAATCATGCCTGACAATTAAAACCTAGACAACTATTCAGGGCTAACAAAGACATGGATCTTGGAGGTGTTTGTGTCTCCTACTCCTATATCTGTCACTTTAGTAAACCAGCATAATCTCTAATCATACTCTAAAAATTTGTCCCTATACTGAAACACAAGTATATATTCACCCTTCACCAGAGAAACTACTCTTCATAACAGATGGTGACAGTTATTCAAAACTATAAGCAATCAAAATGCAGCATTATGGAACTCAGTTTCGGTGGATAGATCTACAAAACACCTAAGGCTAGAGATCTCTGTAGAATAGGAAGTGGGGAGACTCTAAGAGTCAAAGGATCAGCAAGTTTGCTGGGAAATTATGTTTCCTAGGAATATTAAAAGCTAGCCCTATAAATACTCACTGACTAAACATAAGCTGAATATGGATGACAACAATAACCATTCTAAAGTGATGAGGGAAAGACCATAAGACCTAAACTCTACAAAAACAAAAAGAAACAAACAGACAAAAAAAATGCCCTACAGACAGACAATTAAGGAAAGGTGAGGGCTAGATCAAGAGTGTTCCCTAGGAAAGAGGACATCAACTGGTTATTCAATTCCAAATGGTCAACATGAAAACATAAATACAAGTAACATTATACAGACTAATTAGGATATAGTTAGCTTTATATATATTACATATATATGATATATAATATATGAAGCATACATATAATATATGTGATATATAATATATCACATTATGTATGTATTTGCTATATATCATATACATTATATACATTATATATAAAATGTATGTAACAACAATTTATGAAAAAAGGGGCCACAAATTTGAAAGGGAGCAAGGAGGTTTAAATGAGAGGATTGGAGGAAAGGGAAAGAAAGGGTAAATGATGTAACTATATCATAATCTCTCAAAATATTAGCTCAAAATCTTCCATGGAAGATTAAAATAGTGATTATCTATAGTGGAGATACTTCACACACTTATAGAATGTAGGAACACCTATGCCCTCAGCTGTATGATCTAGCTCGCCCTCCTTTTTATGACCACATTATTCTTCAACATATGAGAAATAAGTCAAAAGGATAAAAGAGCCTTTCAAAGTTGAAAACTGAGCTTAAAAATTTTAATTTAGTACCAAAAAAGTTACTTTTCTGTGTAACCATCAAGGGAGATTGGATATCATCCTAACCATCCATAAGGGAACAGCACTTTGAACATGGATGGAGATTGATACAGTTTTGTAAAAAGAATAACCATGACCTAGAATCACGTTGGATTGTCTGTGATTCAGTGAACTCCCATCTATATTAATTAGATAGAGAAAAGAAATTGCAAAAATTAGAAGTTCTCAAAACTTTGTTTAAGAAGACTTGGGTGAAATAAAATTGTACCTAAAGTTGAGCTGTCCAGTAAACCCTGGTATGTTCTGAAATGTAACTGCATGATATAAGGCACTTCTTGATTTAACCTCAGCCTCATTGATAACTATCACCCTCAACTTTTCATGTTTTTCCAATAGTGGACCAGAGACGGTTCTAAATCTAACCTCTGTACTTTCTTGAGTCCGGAGCGCTATTTTCATTTCTGTTTGAAAGTCTTTGACCAATTTCACTTGATCTATTGAAAAATATATCCTGTCTTGCTATGGACTTTAGTCAGTCCTTTGCTATGGCCTTTAGCATCAGACTATTCACTGACAGTAGGTGGGTAAGAGAAAGAACCCTGGGTTTACATGGGACAGAGATGACGGTCTTTGCAAGGAGAGGATTTATGAACTTGTAAACACTTAACTCTCTGTGCTTATTTCCCAACTTGTACTCAGAGGGCTGTGGGGAAGTTTTAATATGATGGCAGATTTAAAGCTCTTAGCAAACGGTTTTATACCTGGAACACATAAAATAAAAAGCCACAATCTATTTTTCACCAGCCACGTAAACGATTAACCTCATACCAAATATTCCATAAAAGTTCAATTATGGAATGAATTAATAAATTAAAGTGTGTTCTTTTAAAGTTATTTAAATATTTTACTCTCTTTTTTAATTTGTAAAAATACAGAGTTTGTGAGCAAAATGTTAATCTGTTTGCAATGGGTAAGATTACTGAAGCATTCAAAAGCCAACTGGGGAGCAGTGTAATTGGTGACCTGGGTGAATTTTCTCCTGAAGGCAGCTCCTTGGAAGAACAAGGAAGTGCAAAGATATGCAAAGAGTATCATCAAGCTGAGCCCAGTTTATTAGCAATCTCCTTGAGTCTACTAGGAGGCCCTCCTGCTACAGCTTGGGCTGAGAGCCCTCAGGGGCACAGATGGTCTGGTACATAGTAGCAGTCAGTGCACAGAGTGAACCAGGTCATCAGCCTGGGAATGTCCCATGTTCCACCAGCCTGGCCTGGTTTGTGCTGTGGTGCCATATGTATGAAGAAAAGAAAAATCATGGCTTATCTCTCTGAAGGAAAACTAACTTACTAATGTTCCATGGCATTATAGCTTCACAATAATTCAAGAATATCTTTTAAGTGTCTAAAAAATTTAAAGAAAACTGGAAAAAATGCCTATCAAAGTAAGGTGATTTGTCCATATAGGAAGAGATTTGAAAATATTCTTGTTTATAACTCGTGACTTAACTCTGACTGTATTCTTTTACTTTCTTATTATAAGTAAAGTAGGTGCACATTTCTCAAGTTGAGCTTGGTATTCTATTACTAATAGAACATCAATAGAAGGATAGTTTTGTGGATACAAATAGAAACATCTGTTTGAATGGATAAAAATTTAAATGATGTTCTTATGATAAATTAACATACAAATGCTAACAGACAACTACTTTTCTCTTGAAATTTAAAAAAAATTAAAGTCCAACCCTGACCCCAGATTTTAGAGACAATTGAGCTTATGATTTTTCTGACCACCTCTGTTCCTGGCTTTTGGGCCTTTCCCTCATAGCCTAGTGAAATCTCTTGACATCAATTCAATTGTAAAACTCTGTCCCACAGATTTTTATAGTACTTTGTGATATTAGGGAATTTACTGTTTTGTTTGTTTGTTTTTTTATCCATTTTTGTTGTTCTAATTATACAGCTCTGGGCCTCATGGATATTAGGCAAACATTCTACCAATGAGATACAATCTCATCTAAGATTTATTACTAACTTAAGAGTCTGATGGAAGGAGGTATTATTACTAATACAATATCTACTGATAAGCAAAAGCACATGGCTTTTCATAATGAATGTTCTTTGTTCAAATCCTTCCTGTCATTCTCGAAAAGCAGTCCTTACTTCATTATTCTCAGCTTTTTGTCATCTCTCTGGTTCTTTTCTCATCCTGTTTCATTACTCCTTGCCCTAGTTTTTCTTTTCTTTTTCTTTTAACAAACCATCACCATCACAACAACAATGAAAACAACAAACACAGAAAATCTATTTTTGTTTTTTATCAGAGACAACATGTTTGTTGCAGATCATTCTATGGATGGATTCGAATGCCACCTTTACCAATTATAGTGGCAATGACTTGGAATAATGACTTAGTCTTTCTCAGTTTCACTTTCTAAAACAAGAAGGAGAAAGAATTCATTCCTGAAATAAATAGCTATGATATTTGAGTTGCTAATATCTGCAAGAATGGAGACTAGCCTTTGGTGTCCTGACAATAGGAACTGTCACTTCCCTTGTTGCAGGTGAACTAGTCATCACATTTTCAGCCTCTCAAGCAACCTACCAGGCTACCATAAAAGAAATTCGAGTGCCAGATATATAAGGAATACTGGATTCACATTCTTAGAACAGTCTTCATCCTTGAAATCCTTTGTAAATTATTGATATCCACTACTGTACTATTGATATCTAGTAATGTAATAAACAAGGAATCAATACTTACTGATGACCTAGAAACAAACCTAAGAACAACCAATATTTCAATATATAGAACATGATCCTGTTGGGCTTATGATTAGAAGATGAATGTTATACAACTTATCTCAAAGATTTATTAAATGAGGAAAGCTTTTCAATCCTGAGTGGAATATCAGAAAAGTAATTTGTGCTGTGCTGTGATATATAAACACTAACATGTAATGCAACAACTTTTACCTATGGTGTATGGTGGTGACATAAAGTTGTTTTTTTTTTTTTTACTTTTATGTTGTTTTTGAAATTTGTGAGTTTTAGTGATGTTTTGAGGAATCAAGATATAGGGACTTGAACTTGTTTCTGTGTAACAGTAGTATGCCTGAGAAAACCATCTTTGTTCAAGGCTAACTCCTGGATAAAGGAGTAGTAGGTGATCAATTTAGTTGCAGAATGTTTTAAATTAAGTGTAAGTAAAGGGAGATATTGTTCAATGTAGAGCTGCAAAGACTAAACTACAGATTAGAGACAGGTTAAGACCAAATTATCAAAGACCAAGGCAAACTAAACTAGGAATAAAGAACCCTGCTTCAGCCAATGGGGCTCAACATCACCTGGACTTTGTTAGAAATACAAATTCTAGATCCATAAGATCCATACCCCTGCTTCCACAGTTGTATTCAATTAGCTGGACCCCAGAAACTTTGTTTTAAGTGCCCAGGAGCTTTGTGTGATACTTATGTCTACTCAGTAGGTTATACTTCGGTCTATTCAGAATGAAGAAGCACTAAAGAATACATTTATGAATTTTCCATATCTTTTAAGATAATTTTAGGAACGTTGTCCAAGAGAAAGTTAAATTAATTTGCCATCTTTATTGTATTTGAAATTTACAGTTTAATCTCTTTGATGAATCTAAGTACATTCTTGAGTTTTCCTGTTATGAGAAGAACTTCATATGAAAGTAAATGTTGTGAGGGGATTAAAATTTAAATGAAAGGTCTGAAGTTTAAAACCTCTGTAGGAGTAGATAGAGGTCTAAAAATTATTTTTCTTCTTTCTGATATACAGTAGACATACAAATTAAGACTAATCATGCTCCTGCATACATTTCCCATAGAATAGAATGTTTTTTGCATATTGAAACATAAAACAGGTGTTCCATACCATCCAATTGGTTAAGCCGATCTAGAAAGATCCAATCATACCTTAGGAGATGCTTAATAAACAAAAAGGGGACTGAAACCTTCCAGGAATAGAATAATTATTTATTAACTTTAATTTTTAAATGCTGTTGAGGCAAGAGCAACAGCTGCTGAATGACACTAGATTGTAGAAAATAAAAACCTGTTTATTTTCACGATGTTTTACCATCAGAATGGAAGTGGGGGATATCTAATATGGGAATAGAGATTTTGTCTGTATTTCCACTAATTATGAAAGACTATGATTTCCATCAAAATTGATAAAACTCTGATCTGGATAAAAGATTCTTCCACATGGAATGCATGACTCAAGGAAAAAAGAGATGCAGAAAGACAGCAAAGCAGACAATGGAGAAAGCTGACCCTCTTGCTCCCTGTATGAGATCAGCTCAAAAAACTGTCTGGAAAAGGACAGATCTTTCACCAAACTAGGAGAATAGAAACCTTGATACTAAAATGGATCAGGACAGCAGTTGTGAAGAAACATTGCATTAAACATTGCATTGATAAACACATTTGGATTGTTAGATTTACAAGATTGATAACTGTTTCTGTTGTAATAATTAAACTGTGTACAATATTTAGTTTAAACAAAAAGGGGGAAGAAATTTTTGGAAGAATTTTAATCCAGCAATGTGGGTGCTCTGGCAAAGGATCACTTCCATAGACCTTCAAGGTCTACGTGATCTGGCTGGAATGCAGACATATTCTGGATTACATATAATCTGGCTGGAATATAGACACATCCTTAGTACATACCTTTAAGCCCTAACAATGAAGATAAGAATAGTTTGTAGAAGCCATGTTTGAAAGTGATGTCTAATTGAGGGACAGACACTTTAAGTAGTGAATCAAAGAAAGATTTGGCAGAGTGAGTCAGAGATAAGATAGCCCTACCTCTCACAAGAACAGTGTAGGAAGGAAAGGTTGCTTTAGACCATTGTAGGAAGAGAAAGGTGTGTGGCAGTTTTAGTGGGACAGTTTTACAAAGAGCAGGGGCAGAGAGAACAAGCTAGACACAAGTGAAGACAGAACAAGCCAGAGAATTCAAAGGAACCATAAGATTAGAATATACTGCCAAAGTTAGTATGAGGCCAAGCAGAACAATTCAGTGAGAACCCAGTAAAAGCCACATTGAATCAGTCATTTTGGAAGATTCGATTGAATGGTGGCTAGAAGATTCCAGGCCCAGGTTTAGGGGTGGTTAGAAGAAAAAGCCCAAGCTATGTATTCACATGGCCTTAGTATGACCCTTTCTCTGAGGAAATAACAGCAAAATTTCCACTTCAATTCATACTAGTCATAAAATTAACAAGACCTTTATCTATCCTTAACATTTATGGTCAAAAGCCATAGGACTGCTGATACGTTTAACACAGGTTCCCCTGGGCCATATTTATTCCAATATTGCTATGAATATATTCTAGGACACAGGTAAATGATATAATCATCTTGCAATGTTAAACTATTGGAATCTCATGCATAGGACAAGCAACATTTAGCAAGAGATGTATTAGACCTTGCTCCTAGCATCATGACAAACATCTATAATTCATTGTTGCTTGTCATTCAGATTGTTTAAAAAAAAGTTATCATATCTGTGTTGAAAAAACAAGATGGGGCATGGTAACATTTATAGGTCCCGAAGGGAAAATCAGAAAGGATATATAACACGTATTTTTGAGCAACTTGGTGGATTTTACTCAAAGATCAAGGTGAGAGAAGGACTTGTTTTAGAAGATAAAAAGGAGAAAATTAAACTCAGGTTTGTGTGTGTGTGTGTGTGTGTGTGTGTGTGCATGTGTACTAAATTTCAAGTAGCCATGAGAATTATAGAGTTCTGAATACAGACCAAAGTTACTGAAAAGATTATCACCAGACTTCCTAATTTTGATGGTATCAAAATGTCAACAATTTTAAAAATTGTAATCTTTTTAAAAAATAAGCAAATATGTCATGTTTATTATATAATGTATATATGTATTAGAATATCATACTGTACTCAATGAAAATTACAGTTACTTGGCTTCAACTAAAAATGAATAATAAATGATCCAACAATATGAGAAGAGACAAATGAAAGCAAAAAGATTAAAACTGGAAGTGCTTGCAAGTCACAGTTGGGAATATGTAAACATCACACAATACTTTAACCCTTTCTTTATATCCTGATAGTTCTGCACAAACATATATAACCCCTACTCCCATTCTCTGACACATCTGTCTTTTATCTGGCTCAGTTTTGATCATCCAGAAAGAAAGTCTGATCACTTTATTAATCAACTAATAATAGCAACTAGAAAGCATGTAATACTGGCCAGAGATTATTTTAAGCCTAATATTTATAAGGACATCTTGTAGTAACTGGCCTTGTGTGCATTTAAATTCTAAGGAAATGCAGAGCAAGATGTCAGCTGAGTGAGATCTCTGTTGAGTGTCACCACACACACGAATTATGTAAACACTGCAGAAAAACTATTTTCCTAGAGCTAAGGAAACTGGGTGAAAGATCAAAAGACTTGTTTTTAGTAGAATTAAAAACAAAATGCACTGAAGAATCCAGGAAGGAAAGGGATGCGTAACTATCAGCCCCATTCTACAAGGGCAGTGTGAGGAGAAATGTCACCTACTTCCACAGGGAAAAAGAAATAAACACAGTCCTTACACCAAATCTCATGCCAAGTTCACCACAATGAAACCTAAGGCCGAGGCATAGTCACACAGTCCCAAACCTGGGCTAAAATCCAAACTGATCTGCTGGTGGTGCTTAGCTAGGGAAACAAAGGACTGTCTCCAGACTGCCAGCTTCAGAGAGCAGAGGGAAAAGCTGTACTCCGCTTTCTGCAGAGTAGGATATAAGAGTTAGCATTGGACTCTGTCTTAGAGATCAGTGCCACGATTGCCAAGCCAAAACTAAACATTGAGTAGAAAATAACAGCTTTTGGGCTTAGACCAGACATTACACAAAGCCTGTCAACCTACCCTGACAGCAGACAAAGCTGTATACTGGTGAGACCGGTACAATTATTGCTGCCATCTTGTTATTTGTGACCTTGAGAGTATGTAAACCCTGAAACTGTTAAACTTAGTTAAAGTCCAGCTTAATTTCTGATTTGGTGCCCAAGCAACTGCCTTTTCCAAGAATTTTCCAACTCTAGTCAGTACAACATAGATCAAGACCCTCTTGGCTAGAATTAGCACAGGGCAATAGGCACAGGATTTTGACATGGAATTTACCCAGTGTCAGTGCATTGGAGAAAACAGATATTTTCTTTTCCTAGCAGATATCAACTGTAAATATCTGTAAATAGTAAGGAATCAGACTTTGTGTTCACTATTCTCAGTGTTGGGGTTTGATCTGATTAGAAACTGCAGATTATTATATGAAAAAAATAAAAAATAAAAATAAGTTTAAACCCCTCCTTGGCATATACCCAAAAGATGCTCCAGCATATAACAAGGACACATGCTCCACTATGTTCATAGCAGCCTTATTTATAATAGCCAGAAGCTGGAAAGAACCCAGATGTCCTTCAACAGAGGAATGGATACAGAAAATGTGGTGCATTTAAACAGTGAAGCTATAAAACCACAATGACTTCATGAGATTTTTAGGCAAATGGATGGAACTAGAAAATATCATCCTGAGTGAGGTAACCCAATCACAAAAGAACACACATGGTATATACTCACTAATAAGTGGATATTAACCCAAAAACTCTGAATACCCAAGATAAAATTCACAGAGCACATGAAGCTCAAGAAGAAAGAAAATCAAAGTGTAGGTGCTTCGGTCCTCCTTAGAAAAAAGAACCAAATACTCAGAGGAGGAAATACGGAGACAAAGTGTGGAGCAGAGACTGAAGGAAAGGACATCCAGACACTGCCCTACCTGGGGATCCATCCCATATACAGTCACCAAATGCAGACACTATTGTGGATGCCAAGAAGTGCATGCTGACAGGACCTTGATATAGCTGTCTCCTGAGAGGCTCTGTCAGAGCTGACAAATACAGAGGTAGATGCTGGCAGCCAACCATTGGACTGAGAATGGGGTCTCCAATGGAGGAGTTAGAGAAAGGACTGAAGGAGCT
>NW_021604670.1:4756124-4777899 GCF_004785775.1 Grammomys surdaster
AGCTCCTTCAGTCCTTTCTCTAACTCCTCCATTGGAGACCCCATTCTCAGTCCAATGGTTGGCTGCCAGCATCTACCTCTGTATTTGTCAGCTCTGACAGAGCCTCTCAGGAGACAGCTATATCAAGGTCCTGTCAGCATGCACTTCTTGGCATCTGCAACAGTGTCTGCATTTGGTGACTGTATATGGGATGGATCCCCAGGTAGGGCAGTGTCTGGATGTCCTTTCCTTCAGTCTCTGCTCCACACTTTGTCTCCGTATTTCCTCCTCTGAGTATTTGGTTCTTTTTTCTAAGGAGGACCGAAGCACCTACACTTTGATTTTCTTTCTTCTTGAGCTTGATGTGGTCTATGAATTTTCTTTTTAAAACTTAATTATGTTAAATTACTTCAGAATTATTGTTTCATTTTAAAATTTTAAAAATTTTCATTATTATTATTATGAAAGGATGTGTCATATCTTGTGTGTAGAAGTTAGAAAAAACTGTGGAATCTGTTCTATAATTTCACATTTACATGGGTTCTAGATTTCAAACTCAAGTCACAAGGGACTTTGAATCAAATAGCTTGACCTGCTGGGTTAACTTGCTAGTCAAAATACTTCATTTTTAAAATATTATTTCAATAAGTTGTGTTCCTTACTGGGAAGGTCTTTTCCCAATTTTGTAGAATTGCTACACCATCAGCTCAGCAGGTTAAGGATTATCCTTTCCAGGTAGATCAGTTGGCCTAAATATACTCTAGGAAATTTAGCTGCTCTTTCTTTCTCCTAGGCAGTATCACTGGGTTTCTTCCATGTGGTTTGATTGATCTGAATTATATCTAGGCAGCTCAACTTGTCTGTCAGTGTTTCTCTGCAGTCTTTACTGTTTACATATGCTTGGGGAAGAAGGGAGCTAGTGATTCTAGTCGTTTTCAGGGATTTCCTGAAGCCTCCAAGTTGTTTCTTATCTAAGTTTCAGTAGTATCCTCCCATGATATAGTGCTTTACTTCCCTGTAGAACGCCTTGTATTTTAAGGCATTTCCTTTCATGATGAAGAGTTTCATCTCAGAGGAAATTGCTGCACAACAGGAGTTGTGGGTGAGAGTATGTATCTAATATTTATTCTATGAGAGGTGTTTGGAACCTGTATCCACTAGTGTCATCTGGGGAAAATGGCTGTGCAGGTATTGGCCTACCGGGTAGATAGACCAGGGTAGACTTATATTTGCCTTGAAGGACTAGCTTAGGATTTTGGTGCTCAGGAACAGTGCAGGAGCCCATGTTTATATAAACAAAGCCCAGTGTCTATTAGATACAAGATTGAATCCTTTCTCTCATAAAAACAATAGAGATAGACACTAAGTTTCATATACCATGTAGGTGTACACAAACGTTGGATTGGCAGAGTAGGTCCTTGAAAGCTTGTCTGGTGTTGAGCTGAATGAAACATTGTGTTTATATGTTATTATCTGGTGTTTGAGAGTTGGAGTACCAACCACATACAGGGGTGGCTTGAAGCCTGGGTCTGTCAAGGTGGGTTCAGTATTCAGAGTTTGCCTGAATGAGCACCATGCTAGTACTGCAAAGCTTCACAGTTCCTACAGAAGAGCCACGAACCAAATCTGCCAAGCAGACATGGAAGCTGGGACTATGAGATCCTATCTAGTACTATGGTAAATGTGATGCTCAGACCACAGGTATGAGTGGAAATCTGGAGGGCGATGCATGGGTGTGTGGGGCTGGTTTAGTTTAGCACCAGAGCTCAGGTTTCTGAGATCAACCTTATAGTAGCTGTCTAGAGTCTGAGGCTAGGATAGGTATGTCTTGCTATTAAAGACATAACAGAGTGAGCTATTGAGGTTTTTCTTGATGGTGGAATAATCTAGAAACTAGGTCTGCCACATGGAGCTTTTCCTGGAACATGAACAGTCCTAGAGATATAGTCTAAATCTACTGTTATAGTACTCGTCATGGGGGTGGGTCTGCATTACTCTGAGTTTTAATTGGAAGAGCCTGGTTTGCGGTCCCAAGACATTGAGAAATGCTCACTTCCCTGTTCTTCTTCTCGGATCTTACCTTTGCATTCCATCCTACATAGGGTTGAGAGAAAGTAATCCTGGTACTACTATGCAGTAGAGTATTCCCATCTGTCTTCTATTCTTCTTCTCTAATCTCTGTGCTATACTCAAGTGCTATGATTTCTCATATGATTTGTTTAGCTCTTATGAATGTATAATAGTTTAAATTGAAGTTTCTGTAGGTAACTGGACATTGCTGTCCTATTCCAACCTCTTGAAGACATTAAGCCTGAATTCTTAAAGTATACTATTGATAAAACATAGTCCTAGATTTTGCTTTTCCAGCTTACTTGTGTTTTAATTTTAAATTAAATTCTATTTCCTTAGGAATTTTTTCTCACTATTTTTTGTCTGTACTAAGCTGGTTACATAATTTATTTAGTTTAATTTTACTTTCTGCCTTTTAAAATGAGATCTTCATTTTTCTATGTAATATATAATATAGACTCATATGCTTTTGTTAATATGCATGATATACATGTATATAAAGAGAGTTTAATGATGATCAAATATCCTCTTTTTTCTTTCAGCTTATCATTCAATGTTACTTCGTTAACAATTTCATCATAATATTTGAAAATATCTTCTTATACTTACTTCAACAATTTTGTGCAATATGACCAGGTTGTTGATGCTTAGATTTTCAATCTTAAATACCAAATAATTTATTGATAATTTAGAAAGTAGGAAAGAATTACTTTGACACCTTCCTATCTCCTTCTCAAGTGCATACACTCAAGCACACACACACACACACACACACACGCACATAAACACGAATCTCCTTCAAATAATCTAAGATCAAGATATATGAAATTGTATCTAAATCAGTATTTCTTTAAGACATTAGTATGTTCAAACATAATTCAGTACTAAACTATATGGTAAATTATGAATGAAGTCTTTCCTTGCAAAAATTTTATGTTATAATGTGAATGATATTCTTCTTCTTGTGAAGTTTCAATGAATATATCAGGCATATTAATCAAGCTTTCTGACAGCAAGACTCTGCTCCTTAGATCCAATTAGTCAGAAAAACAAGAGGCTGGTTATTTTGTTTTATTGTAAGGGTCCTCCCATTTTCTCCCAAATCCAAACTGTATTGGTACCTTGATTAGCTTAGTGAATTTCATGCTTTCTCATCATTGTCATTGATTTTCCTCCTGTTCTCTTGCTCTTGACTGCCCTACCCTCATAGGTCCAACATTTTCCTTTGTCCAGAATTACTTTTGCCACTTAATGAGTATATGATACAGCAATCAATACTGAATCGATAAACAAAGGTATTTTTATTCCTTCCATAGATAATAATATATTTAATCACTCTCTAGCTGACTGATCAATTGTAGATAGAATTCTATGTTAAAAACCTTCCCATTTAGTTCTCAAGTCTTACAAACTAGTACTTCCTTTGTCTTCCTTTTGAGAAAATAGTGTACTAATTGTCATGTTATCAGTAGATAGATAAAGAGATGAGATAGAGATAGAGATAGAGATAGAGATAGAGATAGAGATAGAGATAGAGATAGAGATAGAGATAGAGATAGATATTTTCCCCCCTCAAGTAGAAAGTTCAGAATCTCAGGCACATGGACTGGTAACCGAGCATGTGAAGGACACAGGAGAATAGCAGGACCCATTTCCGGATCATGAGGAAAAATTATGGTTCTATTAGGCTGTTTACAAGGGATTAAATCTTTCCCCCTATGCCAGCCTGTTCCTCTGGAGAGGATTCTGCAGTCTTCTGTCTCCATGGGAGAGGGGCAGTGTATGTGCCAGTGGAAGCTGAGCTGAAGAGGGAATGTAGAGAGATGATGACAGGTTCACCAGGAAGTCAGGAGCATTTCTCTGGATCTTCATGGTCTCTGCATGATGCTACATTCCTGCCTTCTGTTGTGCCTGGCTCCCTGTGCCTTATCCCTTAGCAAATAAAGTTTGGAAGTTTTTGATAATAACAAGGGTGTCTTGGAGCTTATGGGAAGTAAATAAATACTGTCTTCTACACTTGGTAGAAAATGACTCATGTTTAGTTCTTAAAACTTTGCATTCCTCTGAAATCCCAAGCCTCCATTAAACAACCTAAATTAGTGTGCTAACTCTTATTTGTTAGTGTTTAGTGGGTCTTGTATATTTCTAGGCTGCAGTGAAGGAAACAGAACAATATTCCTAATATCTAAGAAAATTATTCCTTTCGAAAATGTTCTGCTCATAGTAAACCTAGTGTTTTAAAAACTATTGTTACTGAAAGACTGAGATAAAAAATAATTTCAGCAAAAGTTATTAATTATACTATTTAATTAAAAGGTAAGAATCATAAGATTAAAGTATTAAATGTTATCAGCTAAGAGGAAATAATCATCTATTTTAAGACACTACTTAATATACATTCTTTAAGTCATCCAATTTAGGTACTTCGATACAGATCTTGTGAAGTAAACTCACAGTAGTGTTTTCAATATAAAAGGCCATTACTGAAAGCTTGTCATTGAATTACCATTTTTAAGTTATTTCATTTACTTATTTAATGTGAGAGAGTAAGAAGGAAAAATGTACTGTAATATGTGTTTTGAGGTCAAATGATATTTCATGAGGATGTGGTTATGGGGTTCAGACTCAGCTAATCAGTTGGTGGCAAGAATTCTTACTTGGCCAATTATGATACTCTGTTGATTCTTTTCTTCATGACTCAGGTACACTTTTTATGATATTTGTCTTTTAAATGCTATGACTATGCCTATGATATGTGTGTCTTCTAGAAACAGACTTAAATTTTACACAAACAAATACAGTTATATGTTATGTAGGTAATTAGCCCCTTTGGCAAATTATCACAGAAGGAAAAACTGTGATGTTAAATTCAGTATTTTCTTTGGGATATATCCAGGTTCGCTGTCTCTTAGCAAAGGATATAGCTTGGAATCTACACAAAGCAGGTATGGACACTTATATAAAAGAATTTGGAAGGTTGATTAGAGTTTCAGAAATCAGAGATCTGGCTGAGGCTCTCTTATAAAAGTCTAGTGATTCATACTGACTCACAGGAATATACACAGAGTTGTATGCATGGCTAAGATTTATTACCACGAAAACAAAATTAGAAAAAGGAAAAGAAATATGGAGAAAAGTCTGGTGGAAGCCAGGTGCATGACTCCAAGAATTTTATTCCTGTGGAGTCATTTGAGACATGCTTAATTTTTCCAGCATTAAAATGTGAAATGCCATCCATTAGAGAAACTGGGCAGAGACCAATGCCCAAGGTTTTTATTGGGGGCTGGTCACACAGGCAGATTCTCTTAACGAAAGTTCTAGATTGTCAAAAAGAAATCAAACACTGAACCCAAACCATTTTGTATAGTTTAGGCACAGTGAGTCATTCTACTATACAAACATTCCTAAAATATAACTTCTTAAATGTTACCCAAGGGCAGTTCTTACAATCAGGTCTTACTAAGTATAGGAAGCCTATTTTGATAATTCTTTTATAAACAGAAACAAAACAGGCAAACTGTATTTGATTGAATGCTTCCTCAATGTAATCTTTAGGAGGCATTACTTACATAGTTACCTGCTTAATTTTCTCAAAGCGTCTATGGGGAATCTGAAGCAACTGAGCAGTGAAGACTATAAAACAGCTCTTAAGTCCCCACTCTTAAGACTTCAGATTGCCTCAAGACTGCTTGACATATAATGGTGCTGACTAAAGGTTACAATTATTGCTCATTCATACCTAGTGTGTTCCAGGACTCTGAAGACTGAAGAGCTAGTTTTCCTGTCCACTGTATCATGTCCTATCAAAGTTGCCCAAGAAGTAAAATTTTCTGCACTGTTCTCAGTCATAAAGATATCAGTGGCAATTTGGGTAGATTCAAGATTTGTGGAATTATTTCTTTGCTTCAGGGGTTCTCACAGAGAATCTAGATAGAGAGAGAAGCTAATATTTTAGGGGTTGCCAGAAAAAAACAGAACCAATAAGAGGTGTTTATATGTGTATATGAAATCGCATATGCATGTAATTGGTTCATATAACTATATAGGCTTTGTTCCAAAATACACAGAATGAGTTGGCAAGCTAGAGGCCTAAGAGAGCTGATGGTGTAGTTCCAATTCAAATTCTGGAAGGCTAAGGATCAAGAATGTTTGATATTTAAGTTCAATTCTGAAGGAAAGAGAAGGCCTAAATCCTATCCCCAAGACAGTCAAGGAGACAATTTTGTGTAGCATATAAAAGGGTCAAGCTTTTTATTTGGTTTAGGTTTCCAGAATAGGATTAAACTCACCAGTGTTAGGTGTGGCAGTAGACTTTACTCAACCTATACATGTTAATATTATCCAAAAACATCATCACAAAAATACTTGTATTCGAGCACATAGTTAGGTTCTACATAGTCCCATAAACTTGGCACATGAAATTAACCACTATAGTCAGTGTCTTATTTGTACATGAGAGGGTTACATTTGGTAAATGGCAGAGAAACACAAACACATCCAGGTGTTGATGTATTTTTTTCCTAACATTCACAGGAAGTTAACTGACAGAGAGACTCAGCAGGGTCAACTGTTTGGGGCTTCCAAGTATCTCTGGCTTTCTTCTGATGGCCACAGACCCTTATCACTCCCAAGCAGCTTCTTGAGAGAAACTTTCTCTCTATTATTTATAGTTTCGATGAAGTGTTGATAATTATAGTGCACTGCTTCTCTGCCATAGAGTTAAGTTGTACTCAGTGTGACCTACTTAGTGGCCACTTCTGTTCCCCAACAAAAAGTAGAAAGACAATTGCCTATAAATGGCTTCCATATAGAGAGATGAAGGAAGGGAAATGCTTGAGAAAAGCAAAGAAATAAAAGGAGGCAAGAAACAGCATGTTTTTCCAGGTTTCAGGTTCACCCCACCCCACTGCTGAATCTTCTTCAAGGAGCCAGTTCCAGATGAGTTTCTGACTGTTCAGAGCATAACTGCTTTGGCCACTACAAATCTTGATTATGCCAAAAGAGGTTTCTTGAGATAAAGGAAATGAAATTTGAGGTTCAGGTAATCTTAATGAGTTAATAAGAAATATTTTGGATATTTTAAGACTAAATATTGATAATAAGAAATAAATAGTGGGACTGGGAGGTAGCTTAGTGGGGCAAAGTGCATACGCTTCATTAGGATCTGTATTTTAATTCCCAGTGTGTAACAGCCCGTTCTGCTCCACGTTTGGGGGCCACTTTGTCCTGGCCCGAGGTGCTGCTCCAGTCTGCGGGTCAGGGTCTAGCAAGAGAGAAAATGGGGATGGAAGGGCAAGAGATTCGAAGAATGGAGACAAGACAGGGAGTCTGATCAAGTCTCGTTTATTGGAAGGAAATCCTGGGTATTTATACCCTTTACCACGTGCCTTGCCCTCGTGGACAAGCACAGCTGAAGGCACTATGTCCTGTGCCTTGCAGCATGGATATCACGTGTGCCTAGCTAGCAGTGAGGAGACCACGTGCACCTAGCAGCGTTGAGACCACGTGAGCCTTGCAGCTGGTGGCACTAAACAGGAAAACAAGATATGTGAGAAAAACAAGATGTTTATCAGAGTGTGCGCAGCTGTTGTAGGCTGTTGAAAACAAGTCTCTTGTCAGGGTATATGGCCTGAGATGGCTGCAAAGATGATAGCTGCTTTCGGCTAGGAGTAGGCTCCCAACAGGTCCCCCTTTTTAAATTTGTTTTCAAAAGGGAAGGCTGGGAAAACTTACAGAAACTGTGTCTGTCTTAGGTTGGAACAAAGGACCCCAGCCTCCCTTTCCCGTCTTTGGATACTCAACAGCCATTGGTTGAGCTCCTGTCTTAGGAAGGTGAGGCCTCCCAGTTAGGGGCAAGGGTCTTGAGGTGTTCTCTTACCCGTCATTGACTATCCAGCTTAGCGCATAAATTAGGGGTTAATCCTCGTCAGTCTTGATGACAGAGGTTTTAGAGTCCCCTACTTCCAACCTGTAATATTGGACCTGTATGGGTTTCATTTGAATAGCATCTGTCTGTTGTCATACAAAAGCCATCAGTCTGTTGAACAGCATGGACCCGAGAGACAAGAGACTTAATGCTGTCGGAATGGTTGGTGTAAACCAGTCTGCCTCAGAGCAACACTCTTTTTTAAGGGTAGCACACAACTCCCTCTGTTGGAGGAGCAAAAATATAAGCCTCTTCTATACTGTAGCACTATTTTCTAAATCTAAATCTGTATAAGTACAGAACTAATCATAACTTTGATCTTAAAACAAGTAAGGAAATCCTTGTCCCTGCCCCAATCAATCTCAAACCCAAAAAACAACTATAGTAACTGTGGTAATGGGTTCTTTCTTGGGTCTAAACAATGTACCCCACTAAATTATAAATCAGGGAACCAAGAGTCTAATAGAGCCACCCTGGAGGTGTGGGTGGCGATGTCTTCTTCTGCACTGAGAACTTTCCACATCAGGTATGCTGGTTGATCCGCTCCAGTGAAGCATCTTCATGTTTCCTGCAAAGAAAAGATATGCTTCCCAGGGGATTTCTCCTCCCTGGATTTGTTATTGTTGTCTATTTGTTTAATCAGTCCTGATACAGGGAAAACCTCAGCCTCTCCCTCTTCTGGCTGATCTGTGGCTGAACTAAAACCAGAGGACAGGGGCTGCCTTTGGACTCCGGGTTGAGGAACACAAGGACCTGGGTGATTTTCGCAATTAGCCTTGCCCTCTCGAGACATCTTCCCTGTCCTTAATTTTTGTAACTGATTAATTAAGTCCCGATACTCTTTCTCAAATTCTATTTGCTGTTTAAGAAAAGAAATTTTGTCCTGCAACTCCTTTCTGTGGTCTACAACCGCCATCTCCATAGCAGGAGCATCTAGAGGTGGAGGAGCATAGGGAGGGGGCCTTCGGGAAGCGGGCCATTCAGGGTTGTAATTTTTGGCTGCCTCTTCCTCTAGGTCAGCACAATCTGATTCTGACAAATTGATTACTTCAACCTTTGGTCCTATTTTGGATTCTATGCTTTTCTTTTTCTTTTGAACATGAAAGATAGCATTTAAACAGCGAAACAAAAGCAGACAATTGACACACGTAAACAGCAAACAACAAAACAAAAACAGAGAGTTGAGTTCAGGCTGACTTATTTCTTGCCCCATTATCATTACTATGACCTATTGGTCTCCACACGGCTGCTGCAGTCACCTCTGTTTCACTTCTGAAGTTTCAGTCGACCCTTCTTCCTGTAACGTCCCTCACTGGGCCTCTCGTTCTTGCTGCCTAGCATTGAGCGCCACTTTGTAGCCGCCTGAGGTGCCTCACGTTCTGGGGGCCACTTTGTAAGGGCCCGTTCTGCTGCTCCAGTCCGCGGGTCAGGGCCTAGCAAGAGAGAGAGTGGGGGTGGAGACGTGAAGAATGGAGACAAGACAGGGAGTCTGATCAAGTCTCATTTATTGGAAGGAAATCCTGGGTATTTATATCCTTTACCACGTGCCTTGTCCTCGTGGACAAGCACAGCTGAAGGCACTATGTCCTGTGCCTTGCAGCGTGGATATCACGTGCACCTTGCAGCATGGAGACCCACGTGCGCCTTGCAGCTGGCGGCACTAAACAGCAAAACAAGATATGTGAGAAAAACAAGATGTTTATCAGAGTGTGCTCAGCTATTGCAGGCTGTTGAAAACAAGTCTCTTGTCAGGGTATATGGCTCAAGATGGCTGTAAAGATGATAGCTGCTTTTGCCTAGGAATTGGCTCCCAACAATCTCAGTGAAACTTTTCTGTAATCCTAGCACTGAGGTCAGAGTCAAGCAGCTGATCCTGAAGGCTTGCTGGACAGCCTGCCTAGCAGAAACGATAAAGTTCATGTTCAGTAAGATTCCAACTCGAAAAAATGCAAGGTAGAATGTGATAGAGTAAGACATTGGATATTGATCTCTGGCTTCCACAGGTGCAGAGTGTATGCTGATGTCACACATGAGTGCACATACACACATATTTAGAGAAAAAAATACCCTCACAAATTTAGTACCCAAATGATCTGAGACGAAAAGAATAAAGACAAACAAAGAAAAACACAGCAGGGAAGCACACACCAAACATTCCTATCTTTTGGTTTGAACACTAAGCCAGGAAATTTGGGCAGGCCTAAAGGAGTCTTAGCATAAGTCAGGATCTCCACTCTACTTCAAAGTGGGCGTGGTCCAGACTTTGCTTGAGAGACTTCTTTCTTGGCAGAGCTTTTGAGCAGGTCCTGTCAAAGCCACCAGAGTTCCTGCATTAGCTGAATGTCTGTTTCACTTTTCTTCTGCCACCTCCATAGTATCTTTTAGCATTTGTCTCTGTAACACAAGTGGGATTTATTTCTTGTTTGTTATAACAATCTCATTACTTTTTTTTTTTTTGGTTTGTTTTTTTGAGACAGGGTTTCTCTGTGTAGCCCTGGCTGGTCCTGGAACTCACTCTGTAGACCAGGCTAGCGTCGAACTCTCAAACTCAGAAATCTGCCTGCCCCTGCCTCCCAAGTGCTGGGATTAAAGGTGTGCGCCACCACCACCCAGCAACAATCTCATTACTAAGAAGTAAGGAATACAAATAACCTAACAGTATATAAAGAAGTATGCTAAATATTTAGTTTTAGAAATATAGAAATATGTTAAAGTATTATCATCTATGTATTTACTCAGATGATCTGAAAAAAAGAACGTGTGTAGCTTTCTTCTGTAAGAAATGTGAAAAGATAAGTCATTCGGGTCTGTTTTCATGTATGTAAATATGACGGGCATCACATGATAATGTTATCGACATTTGGAGAACATATTGAGATTTTTGTGTACAAATAATACTTGCTTATAACAAAGAAAGTAGTCTTTTTTTTTTGCTTGAAAATAGATCTGATAATATAAATTGTGAAAGCAGCCTTAGGCAGATATAAATAATTTTTACAGAGATAAATGATGAAAAGTTTGATTTTTCTAGGAAACTGGCAACAATATGACATTTTTGAGTGATTAAAAATCAATTTGATTATTAGGAAGTTATAGTAAAAACATCTTTAATTTCATGTATTATTTGTGGACAATTACACAGTATCTGTCATGTCAAAGAAAGTTTTCTGTTTTGGATAATAAATGCAAAAATGCAAGAATGCAAATTTTAACATGATAGGAGTGGTCTGAGAAGCCATTCCTCACAAATGCTGGTGTTTAGGTAGATATGTTGAATCTTAAAATTTTTCTCAGTGAATACATTTTATTTTATCTACTTTATTGGCTTTCATTTTTAATTAGTTGCTCACATTTCCAATTTCCTAGCACAAATTTCACTCCTTTCTGTTAGTTACCATTGTCTTTGAACACAGCAAACCAAAACTTTGCAGTCTGTGTCTGATTTCCAGAAAATTCACAGAAACACATGTGTATCCACTCACAGACATAATGCAGTAAGATTGCGAGCCATGAGGGCTACTTTCATCCACATCACCCTGCAAGACACCTTCCCCTGCTCCTTTTCCTATCTAACTCAGAGATACCCTCCTTTTCACAAACGCCTGGGAAGGCAATTTCCCTTCTAATGTTCAGCTGCAAAGTAGCCAGAGCTGGTTGCTCTGGGATATGTGCATGTTTGCATGGAACATCATTTCCCTCTGACAAGTGCTATCATCTCAACTCACTTTGATAATCGAAATAAGTCTTTTAAAATGTCTCTTTGTGCACATGACACTAAACTAAACCCAAAACAATCAGGATGACTTTGTTTGCTTCTTATAGCACCAATAGTTTCCAGATAGTGACAACAGTCGCAGCTTAAAGAATGCTTCCTGTTGCCAAAGATGTGAGAGT
The DNA here is from genome assembly GCF_004785775.1 of Grammomys surdaster. Classification (NCBI taxonomy): domain Eukaryota; kingdom Metazoa; phylum Chordata; class Mammalia; order Rodentia; family Muridae; genus Grammomys; species Grammomys surdaster. The sequence goes on from NW_021604670.1 coordinate 4,767,994, forward strand.
CTGATAATATGAAGCTTGGCTTTCATAAAAGAGATTGTCTCTGGAGGGATTAGAGTGGCTCAGAAAGAGCTTGTCTGGGGAATTGGGACAACACTATCAATGGCATAGACCCCAGGTGCCATTTACAAAGAGCTTTTCCTCTCTCTCCCTCTCCTTCTACCCTGCGCCATTTTTCTCCACCCTCTCACTGATGTAGAGAGAAAGTCTTACAAAGTTATTGAATAAAGGTGAATGGGACAAAATTAGTAGATCCCTGTGAGTCATGACAATTTCAGCACAACCCCTGAGCTGCTCTTCATGTTAAATTATAGTGTGTGGTGTTCTACCATGTATCCTAATGATTAACCACAGGGCAGAATCATCTCTAAAGGTGATACTTTATGCCTTCATGTAGCATAAATTAAGAGAGAAAAGAGTGACAGAGGAAGAGGACAAATGATTTGAATATGTACTATTTCGTCTCCTCATCTAAATGTATGGTAGAAGCCTCAGGCATGCAAACTTCAAGCCTTCTTATTAACCAAGCAGGCTCATAATGAGGACTAGGTTGCAAAATGTCAGTGCTCAAATGGCTTAACATTCATATCTTAAGGACCTGAAGTTACCGGTGGAAATCTTGACATTTAAAATAACAAAGACATGTTTTCTGGAATGAATCCTGGATGTGATTGTTATTGCTCAGACTCACTGAGGTTGGAGGAAGACCAAACTTAACAAAGTAGTACCCTAGCTCCCCAATGATAATACTGTCTTTGGATAAGAAGGAAGTATTTTGGCTTTATTTGACTCAGAACAAGTGTAGGATGATTTTGCAACAACAGTGCCTAACAACTATTGAGCTCTTACTGCATGCCATATATTGTATTGCTTCTTTTTTGTTTTGTTTTTTCTTATTTATTTATTTATTTATTTATTTATTTTTTGGAGACAGGGTTTCTCTGAATAGCCTTGGCTGTCCTGGAACTCACTCCATAGACCAGGCTGGTCTTGAACTCAGAAATCCACCTCCCTCTGCCTCCCAAGTGCTTGGATTAAAGGTGTTTGCCACCACCGCCCGGCTTGTATTGCTTCTTAACATTAATAAATAATAGACTTGTACCCCCTCTAAGTTAAGTGTGTAGCTACTATGTGAGAATGGAGAAACCAAAGCTCAGAGATATTAATTTCTTTGCCTAAGGAAATTTCCAGACAGGATTCTTCTGTACTTGGGGGAAGTTGGAAGCAGAAGCTCCTATGAACTTGGAAACCTGCTGTAACTGGGATATGGAAGTCAGGGACTCCTCTAGTGGTGTGTAACATCCTAACCAAAACATAGATTTTTTTTTCCTTCCTTTGAAATAAATGATCCAGTATCAAATATCACTTTTTCCCTCTGCTGCAGATTAGAAATACAATACGAAGGCATTTGTTTCTGTTTGCACCCTTTTCCAGCTGAAAACCTCTCTTGTTAGCTGTCAACGATGTCACTTCCTCGTTTTCATGTGATGGCTTTCTACTGCTGCTTATTTTGAAACAGAGGTGATAATTAATCTTCCCACATCTGAGCACTGCGAACATATTTCAATTTCAAATGAGAAAAGACCCAGGCTGAAACACCCACACTTATATTTTCGATAGATCTGTACCACACATTGTAGCTGGCCTAAATTTTCTCCATGGCAGTCCATTATGGATGATGACTGAGGAGGTGGGCAGTCTCAGCAGAACTGGGGGATGAGATAGTAGGTCCTTCTCTGAAATAAGAAGCTGGGGAAGAAAGAAAATGGGAATCAGGTTAACGTGCATCACTTTGTGGCTTGCATACACCCTTGTTTTATGATGTACTTGTCAATAGCAGAGTTATATTAAAATTTATCTAGATGGAATCAGGCACAGAGTTCTTCCTGCATTTCTTGTCACTGAATTAGAATATTAGGTTGTTGATAGTATGTTAGAATCAGATCCATAAATAACATGCAAGTCACATAGTTTATATTGGCATGTATGTGTTTGGATAGTGATTTCTGAACTATGGTTTTAGTAAATATTTGCAGATGATAAAGTCCCTAGCTAGGGCAGCTTCCTTCTAACTCATAATAGCATAAACAAGAAAGCTTTAAAAGATTTTAATTCTCTCACAGTCTCTATATTTGTACTACAATACTCCTCTGTTTTATGATAAATTTTGAAGAATAAATCTTATCTGAATCCTAAAATATGTTAATACTATTATAGATAGTTTTAAAGATGTGTGGATCGAGGAATGATGCAGATCTTAGCAAAAACTTCTTCAAAGATATATGTTGCAGTCATCAGATTTCATAGAAAAAAACCATGAAGACCTGGCTGGAAGATTTTTGTAGAGTATCTGTGACTACTCACAAGTTACCCAGGCTGTATAGTGTAGTTAAGAGAAGAGAAACTTCATGGTATGTGTAGAAAGATAAGCACACTTTTGAATTTCTTTTGGGATTTTACAGTAAATGGGTTTATTTTTCTTTATTTTATTGATGCATACATATAGAGAACTAAAATATTTACTGGAAAAACAAAGGAACTCACTTACTTTAAAAAATCAATGCTAAATAAAGTAGAACAGAAAAGACGATGACAAGGAACAATACTGTCTTTTCTTGTATTGTGATCAATAGCTCATCTGCTATATACTGCATATAGATTGAGTTTAAAACTTTCATTTTACTTTAAACAATTATTAAAAACCATTTATTTATATATTAGGTCCTTCTCTTTTTTTTTTTTTTACAAATAAAGTTGAATCCACCCTGAAATTGAAAATCTCATCTGTTTTTCTACTTCTAAAGAGTAATGTTATGAAGGCAACAGATTTTATAAAACAGCAAATGGGGAAGGGATTTATCTAAAAAAAAAAACCAAAGCAAAAAAAAAAACCATTGAATTTCGAGACATTTATGATATTATATCTGGTCTAGAAAGATATTCAACTATTAAAAAAATGAAAATAAATCTCAAAGTTATATGAGATATTCAAAGCCTGATTTTAAACTAGTCTGAAAGAGAAGTGATTTAAAAATTGAAGTTGATAGCAAATATATAGAGTGTGTGTTGGATATGGTCCTAGACTCTTTGCATTACTAAAGTTCTTTGAAATATACAAGAACTTTTGAAGGTAGACCTTACTGTGTCTATTTCAAAGAGGAATGCAAAGAAGAAAAAAAGGATAATTAAATCCCATGCCATCTATTGAGATAGTACAAGGTTTCTAGCCCAGACAAATCCATTCACAAAGCTCAAATCTGTGAATGAGTGGATAAAATAATACATGGAAAAATAAACAAATGAGCACCTAAGTGCACCACATAGAAACTCGGGTGAATGACCTGAATTCAGAATAAGCACTACAGGAGAGGATGACCCAAAAGCCTTGCCTGTTGATGTTGGGCCTACTGTACACTCTTTAAAGAGTAAAGGGGAGTCTGGTGATTATGTCAATGTATGCATGACTCTAAAATCCTTCACCTTTCCCCAGCCAATCTTGACTCACTTCATTTCAGGAGTTAGAGTTTGTAATTTCTCGGAAGTAAATCTGAAGGTTCAGAGAAGAACCTAAAGCATACAGAGCTCTGGACACAGTCATCCATGTCTTTATTGGCTGAGTACATTTGGAGCTATTAAATACATCAGGTTAGATTAGACCTGTTCACTGGCTTTCACTATCCCAGTGCAGTGTAGCCAGATTAAGTTGTTTTGAAGCAGACTTGTGACTGACATACATGCACAACATGTGTGTGTGTGTGTGTGTGTGTGTGTGTTTGTGTGTGTATGATCACAAACACACATGTATGTGAGTATATGTATATTTGAGTTTAAAAGAAATGACAGGAGACACATTTACTGTGTTCCAAAGAAGCCACCTTTGGGTGTACACATTTGATATGTCCAGGTTTTTACTAAGTCCAGGTTTTCTTAACAAACACTTGGTAGGAAGAAAGCTTCTATTTTCAATCTCTGATGCATAGTGTCTGAATAATGCTTTTCTCACTATGCTTTTGATGTTAAACTTTCGATAGATGGATTTGTATTAGTGAAGGAACAAAGGAAAAGAGTTTGCTACAAAAAATATGTCATACATCTCAAATTATCTTTTTTTACTTATAAGAAGCAAAGAAGGATGATGTCTTCTTATGAAGTTTCCAGGTGCCTCTGCTTTTCTTGTGAAGTGTGGAGGAAAGCCAGTTTTGTCAATGTGTTCTGCATCTAGATAGACATAACTCATCTCCCTCAATCTATTGGCATATGGCATAATGATTCCTGCAGATATTTTCAGTATATGTTACTGGTTACTTGAGGACAAGATGGAAAGTATAGACTGGGAGTTAAAACAATTAGGAGGCTATTTTACAAAATTAGAAATTTTTATCCTAAGGAATTTTTTTGAATAATTTAATTCAAAGTACAAGGCAAGGTACAAACAATTGAAAGGATTAATTTCATTCTAGATGAGGCCCTCGGTAATTCCTGAAACTAATCTTATTAAATTTTATTTTTGTTATTCAAACTGAATAAGACCCAGATAAGTACATTTTAGTTCTATCTGCCACTGGGAAGAATGTTGTGCATTAGAGGATCTTATGTTTCACTTTTAAATACACCAAACCTCTACTGAACGATTTTCACTAAACCACATTTTCACTCAATGGAGAATGTGAAGCTGAGCTGGCCATAGCTTCTTTCTCATGGGCATCCATTCTGAGAATACTGAGCTGCAGTTAAGAACACCACTGTGTTCCATGGGCCTCTGGATAAGTCTCCAAAATGTCCTGAAATGTGTCTGCATATCAGTTTTGAGTAACAATAAGACAATGTGAGGCTTGCAACAAAGGAGGAAAAATAGGATCAGCAATTCAATTTCCAACTTCAATTCTCATGAGTCTGTTGGAAGAAATAACTATATCTATTTGTAAAAAGTCACAAAAATAAACTGATTCACTAGCTTAACCTTTTCTCACTGGAAGAAAATGTTTCTCTCCATAGTTGTGCTCTTCTTCAGCCAGAGAAAATTAATCTGAATGTCAAAATACAATAAAATGCCTCACATTGAAATAGCTTTGCCTATCAATAATACATTTTCAAAGGTATACTCTAAAGGGGGCATTTATTTCCAGTATGCACTATTTAGAAATAGTTTCTCTTGTGACCAAATACCTCATTTGGACTTTTACACTGCTTTCCCTGTAAATAAAATTGAAATGAAAGCAAAATGAAAAAAATAGGCTGAGAAGGGAGGTTGTTATCAGAATGCAGGGGAAGAACATTAGGCAATGTGGAAGGGAAAAGTTTAAATCAATTAAAGTATGGAGATGAGTGATTTCTAATTTCCCAAGTGCATCTTTGATCTGCATGAGAATCATGTCTGAACTCTGACTGCTATCGCTAGTAAATAATTTTTGCCTCACAACCAAAGCACCTGGAAACCAGTGCTAATTTCCTTCACAGTTTCATGTGTGCTATCACTTGCCCCAACAATGGCCTCAGGGTATTACCTGTGAGCCTCTATGTGGTAGTCCTTTACCAAACAGAAAGCCCAAGGAATGCAAATTATATTTTTAGACTCTTAAATGAGAATATGTGCATAATTTGAACATGCCTATAGATGGACATGTGCAATTGAAGGTTGTCTAGGTAGACACACAGAATTTCGATTAAGTATAAAGAGAAATAAGTAATAATTAGTGTGCCTACATGAGTCATAATATTCATGACTTAGGCCACCACCTTAGTTTTTTTTGAAACTTTTAAAAACTCAATTCTGGAAACTTTGCAAACTTTAGAATACAGACAAGACTGAAATGACAAGATGGAAATGGATATCGGCATTTCTATACTTTAATTTCATGTTAGCTTTATATTAATTTAACCCTAATTGTTAAAGATCATTTCAAACTCATAGCATATTTGTTCCCAAATACATAGGAAAACAATAAACATATCAGACACCATCTGGAGGTATTTTCCCTGAAGGGCTTTGCATATTTTTTAGCAAGAAACAAGTCTAAATATCTCATAATTTTCACCAAAATGTTTCATAATTTGGCAGCAGCCTTGCTAATGAAGTACAGTATAAGCCTTTGTAATAAGCCAAACTGATTCCAAGCAGCAGACAGAGCTATGAATACTGGGGAAAAGAAGTGCAAGCTGCTGAAGGGCTGAGGGGGTGGGATTTTTGCTCAGAGTAAAAAGAAAACTGAAAGGAATTTTCATTTTAGAAGGAGAATGACAAAGGTTGATAACAGTATCCACCTTAGATGAATTCAACGCATTCAGAAACTTCATGAAAGAACTCTGAGGTAACTCTTAATATTACCTGTGAGCACTGAAATCGGGCAACGATTCTGTAGATAGAGACCAGATAATTTCCTCATATGTGGTGTATGAACATTGATGTTGAAAATCAACATTAAGATACCTGAAGAAAGGAACAGTGAGATTGTAAAATTGGATCTGATATTAATTTCCTGGTTTGCCACAGTCATAAACCCAAGCTTTCAGTACAGACCAGAGATAGGACAGCAAATGAAAGCTTATTAAGATTGGACTATGGTGTCAATATTAACAGAAAGTTCTTCTGATTCTATAGAAGCACAAGGATGCTAATAGTACAGTGACTTGCAGATCTGGTTTATTGACCCACTATATCCTAAATGCTGTGGTTTCCCCTAACTCTCTTTAGGATATGGCAATACTCACTTTGGTGTCAACACTGAAGTCTAGAGAATGTGGGGTATTTACTCAATGTTTGAGAACTAGCATGGGATTGTTAAAAAAAATTACTTGCTAACACAAATTGTGTTCATCAAACACTACTGATTCCGATTCCAGATTCCTGATGATCAAGCAAAATAGGCATTGCATAGTAATTACTCAGTATAAAATAAAATATCTGACCTTGTCTGAGGAGAATATTTTAGGTATAATTTATGTAAATTATTTATTTTTGCAGTAATTATGCATTTATCTTAGTGTATAACATATGAACACGGTCAGCATGTTATAAATTTGTGTGCAGCTATATCATTTATATTATAGGAGTACTAAATATTATATCATAGGAATACTAAAATTTAAAGTAGGGCAGTGTAATACAGTTCACATAGAATATATGAATTGTCCCTATGACATTAAGGATGTTTATGATTGTGTGAAGCATACATTTCCACAAAATGTCTTCTAAGCATGGAGATCTAGTTCTATTTGTCATTCATATATGTATGTATGTATGTATGTATGAATGTATATATGCATTATGTATCTGCTATCATCTCTATATCTCTATGTACTATGTATCATCTATCTGTTATTTATATATGGATTCTATGATATGTATTTGATATACACACTCACACCATACATATGTGTGTGTGTATACATACATACATGGAGTGTTCATATACTTACTGTGGGCTTTCACTTTCTAAATTTACAAGTCCATCACTATGGTTTTATAGGATGGGACTAAAATAACTGTTCAGCAAAGTTCATGAAATAGGATGTGATAAAATATGAGCAGGCCAAATGAATTCCAAATATACTGAGTATATGGCAATCAAAAGATTAAAATATAAATTTAAACGACTATTGTGAATAATATAAACAATGCAAAGTAATAAAATGGCTAGCCAAATACACTCCTTCTACTACAGTTCTAAATGCATCCAAACTGTACTCTGGACATGCCTATTTCTTTGTTTTTCATCTTTTGTGGTTACAGACAGAAAAGACTTATATTTCTAAGGAAATATTAGGTGTCAAATGATGTAATATACTTTATTATTAAAATTTTCAATGATTGTTAGCAACCTTTCCATTACAAAATTAGAATGAGAAAGGCTTTCTTAATATGTTATTGTGTTAAATATAGGTTGGCATGGATGGTGGAATAATAGTGACAATTATCCTCCTGACAGAATAAAGGAAGACACTGTAGTAGGAGTTGCTGAGATATGTTAAGTAGTAGGATAGGCTTCAATTTGGATCACTATGGAAGAAAACGAAGAGACATGCATAAGATATTTGCAATGGGCAGGAACTATACATGTAATAAAAATCTTGAAAATACAGCACCTTGAAACAGCAAGAAAAAACCAGATCTAGTTTCTTTTTTTTTTTTTAAGGTCTGATTATTTATTTGTTACTCTTAAAGACTTATTTTTGACTGGACTCAGACTTAGAAGTAGAAGCTCTCAGCGAGGACAGCCTACGTCTTTTGGCAATCTGTTCTTGGCGCTTTTCTTTGGCTTCCTTCATTCCCTTGGCCAAAAGTTTAACGTACTCTACAGCCTCCTCCTTGTTTTTCTTAGTGCGCTGTTTCTTCAGAGTAATACGCTGGCGTTTGTGTTGCAGGACACGTGGAGTAACAAGACGCTGAATCTTGGGTGCTTTGGTCCTGGGCTTCTTACCTTCTTTGTTTAAGGGCTTTCTGACAACATACTGGCGGATATCATCTTCTTTAGAGAGATTAAAAAGGTTTCGGTTTCTACTAGCTCTTTTAGATCCCAACCGACGAGGCACAGTGGTATCTGTCAGTCCAGGAATATCCTTCTCTCCTTTCTTCACAATAACCAAGTTGAGAACACTCAGATTGGCATCCACAATGCAGCCGCGAACAGACTTGCCCTTCCTCTCTCCAGTTCTCCTTGGTCTATAACAAGAATGGCCCTTACTCAACAGCAGGCGCACTCTGCCATGGGTCAAAACGCCTTGCTTCATGAGGCATCACGAAAAAGAGCAGATCTAGTTTCTGTAGGCAATACTTTTCAGAAAGTAGAGAGTCATACAAGCCCTGCATTGTTGAATTAGTACCTTAATAACCAATAGCCATAGAGAGACTGCCCTTCTCATACTGAAGGAATTGCTGATCATCATCTCTCTCTATGAAAGTAAATTTCTTCCCCAACTTGAAAAAACTTAATAGAGGTGCCAAAATTGTCGACATATATAAATCTTGCTATGAAATAAATATAACTTAAGAATGACAAAAAAAGAGAAGGAAAAAGGAAAAAGAAAAATATTCAACAAGATAAGGGAAGAAAAGAGGGAGCTGTTACAACAGATTCTAGTAAAATAGTAAAGATTGTTGGGAATACATTGCTAACATCTTCCATGTAACATGAAAAAAAATTGAAATGAATGAATTCCTAAAGTCATATCTCTGATAAAAGGGTTAATCCGACCTGTGTCATACAAGGAAGTTGAAGAAATAATTAAAAATTTACCTAAAAATAAAAGCTTAAAAACAGATGAAATCACTGCTAAATTACCACGGGGATAAAGGAAATCTGACACCAATGCTTTAAAATTTTTCCACCAAGTAGGAATTAAGTACTACTAGTAAATTCACTCTGTGAAGCCAGTTGACCTGACACCAAAACTAGATAAACTCAAAACAACAAAAAGAAAACCACAAGCCAATTTTCCTTATGAAACAAAGATGCAAAAATTCCCAACAAATACTAACAAGTGGAATTCAAAACGCATATGCAAATCATATAGGACTGAAGAACTACCTCAGCAGATAAGAATACTGGCTTCTCCAAGAAGTACGTGCTGACAGGCACCTGATATAGCTATCTCCTGAGAGGCTCTGGCAGAGCCTGACAAATGCAGCTGTGGATGCTGTATTTGTCATCCTTTGGACTGAGCATGGGGTCCCCCAATGGTGTCCCCAGTGGAGGAGTTAGAGAAAGGACTGAAGGAGCTGAAGAGGTTTGAAACCCCATAGGAAGAACAATAATGTCAACCAACCAGACCTCCCAGAGCTCCCACGAACTAAACCTCCAATCAGAGTACACATGGAGGGACTCATGGCTCCAGCCACATACGTAGCTGAGGATGGCCTTGTCAGGCATAAATGGGAGGAGAGGCGCTTGATCCTCTGAAGGCTTGATGCCC
>NW_021604670.1:4778299-4793874 GCF_004785775.1 Grammomys surdaster
CCCCTCCCCTCTCCCCTCCCCTCCCCTTCTCTTCTTCACATACTTGTGGTATACAGATATATATGTAGGCAAAAATACACATACACATAAAATAAAACTTCAAAAATCTTAAAGTATTATGACCAATTGGTTTAATCCTACAGGTGAAAGCTGTATCACTGTATACTAGTTAAAAATGTAATATATCATATAAATAAGCTTAATGATAAAGATCACATGATCACTTCCATTAAATGCAGAAAGGCAATTCGATAAAATTTCACATGCTTTCAGGTAAAAACTTCAAAGAAAGTAGAAATAGAAAGAAAATACTTCAAAATAGGAAAGGTAGTGTATGAGAAATGAATAATAAATGAAATGTTAGCAGAAGCAATAAAATGTAGCAAGAATATAATGAGATAAAATTAAGAAAATATAATTAAATAATCCTAATTTAAAGATGATCTGACTTTATACTTAAAGAACATATACAAAATTATTAGCTTTTATATATAACAATAATGAACTTTCTGAGAAAGAAACTATTTAAAGTGTCATATTTACAATAACTCAAATCCATATATACAAACCTAGGAATAAATTTGATCATGGAAGTTCAAACATTTTCAATGAAAAATTTGTGAAAGTAAAAGATGAAATTGTTAAAGATACTGTGGGAAAGACTTTCCATACTCTTAAATTAGCAAAATTAATATTGCAAAAATGGCTATAATATCCAAATTAATCTACACACTCAATTCATAATAATCAAAATTACAAATGCATCATTCTTAGAATTTGATGACAATTCAAAATTTACTCAAAATATAAAAGACCTTGACTATCTTAAGCAATCATAGGTAGAAGTAGGTAGACCAATGCTAGTAGTATTAAAATACCTTATCTCAAATTATACTATGAAGCCATAGTAACAAAAATATCATGATGCCAAAATAAATAAAACAAAGACATCACAATCACATAGACAAAATGTAACATAACAGACAATATAGAAATAAATCCATACAGGTATGATGATCTAACAATTGACAAGGTATCTTTTATTCACCAAGAGACTATTCAACAAATAATATTAGTAAAATTGGATGTTTTCTCACTCAAGAACAAAATTAGATTTATATCTCTTATTGTCCACAAAAATATCTCAAAAATGGATCAAAATCTTTAATATGAAACATAAATTTCTGAACCTACTAGAAGAAAGTACTTTAAGATGTACATAAACAGTTTCTGAATATAAGTCTAACAGAACATGGAATAGTCCCAGGAACTGACAAAAGGGATTACATTAAATTATAAAGACTCTTCATAGCAAAATAAACTATCAGCTGTACAAACAGTATATAAAATGGGATAAAATATTTGCTTGATATATTTTATAGGAATTTAGTGCCTAGGGTAGTTATATATATTTAGCACCCAAACTGCTAATCAATACTTTGGGCAATGAAATAGACAGCTATTAAAAGAAATTCAAATGGTCGAAAGTATTTCTAAAGTCTTTTTTATTATTTTATGTGTGCTGTTTGTATAGAAGTATAATGCATGCCTGTGAGTATGCAAGTGGCATACCTATGCACACGTACATAGAAGCCAGGACAAGACACTGAGTGTCTTCTATCACTATTGACTTTCTTATCTTGAGACAGGGCTTCTCACTGAACCAGAAATTTGTTTGGCTAAACTTTTTGGCAGAGATGCTCTAGCGATTTGTTCTGCCCTACAGACATTTTTGGGGGGTTCCAAACATGCCCAATTTTATATGTGAACTCAAATCTTAAAATTCTTATGATTAAAGAATAAGTGTTCTTAAATAATGATCTATCTCTCCAGCCCCTAATATATTTATTTTTATTATTTCATTTAATTTTTAGATTGTAATTTAATCACATCATTTTCTCTTCCCCCTTTGTCCCTCCAAACCCTTCCATATATTTCTCCTTGCTTTCTTTACATTCATGGCCTCTTTTTCATTAATTGTTGTTCTAATCATATATGTATAGTCATATATGTATTTTTCTAAATACATAAATACTACCTATTCAATCTGTATAGACTACTTGTTTAGATGCTGAGACTTTGGTATTAGTTACTGGTCAAGACCTTATTAGGCTTTATCTACCTTCACTCCCGTCTACTTTAGCATGTCTATTGTTTTTCTTGTTCAGTTGATATTTAGACAGTCATTTTGATGAGATTTTATGGGTGTAGTTGCTGACATTTCTCCAAGACACAATTTCAAAGCAAACTCCCTAGTCTTCTGGCTTTTACAATCTTTCCATATTCCTTTGCACAATGATTTCTGAGCCCAAGATGTAAGAGTTGTATTGTAGATGTATACTTTGGGATTCTGTCCACAATCCTGTATTTTGATTGGTTGTAATCTTCTTTTGATTGTCTTCATCATGTACAAAGAGATATTTCTTTGATAAGGGGTAAGGACTATACTTATCTGTGGGTAAAAATATAAATAGTTAGAAGGTTTGTTTAGTAAAGTGGAGGTTATAGGGTTTCTTCCAAGATTCATACTTTACTAGGTGGTTGATTAGTATTATATATATGATTTCTTTCCTGTTGAGCATCTCTTAAATTCAATTAGAGAACTGTTGATTATCCCAATAATTATTTTTAAACCATTAAATATCCTTTGCCATTAGGAAAATACAAATTCAAACTACTTTGAAATTCCATCTTACATCAAAAATGCTAACAGGAAAATGAAGAAACAAATGTCCATGAATATCAGGGAAAAAGAAGAACTCTTATTCACACCTGGTAAGGTGCAGGTAATAGGTGTAAGGTAATAGGTACAGCCATTATGGAAACCAGTATGGAGACTTCTTAAAAACACTTAAAAATGTGACTACATTATGATCCAACGTTTGGCATATTTGACATATACTCAAAGAATGTTACAGAGATATTTGTACATCCATGCTCATTGTTGTTGTAGACCCAGGAACTAAGACATGGAATCAGCCTAGATACCCACCACCTTATGAATGTATATCAAAAATGTAGTAAATATACATAATGGAATCTTTTTTAGCTATAAGAAAATTTCAACAATAGTGTATAACTAGGAAATATTATAAATAAGCTAACCCAGAACAAATAAGACAAATACCTCATATTCCTTCTCCCATGTGAAGCCTGGCTTCTAATCTTCATTTATGTATGATTTTGTTGAAATGAACATTTACACAGGCAAAGAAAGTTAGGAAGGGGCCTAGCCAAGGTGGGTGAGACCTACCCCTTTTGAAATATCTAGAGGCTTAAACTTTACTGGAAGAGAATCAGACATTTTCTTCAGTTAGTTCAGACACTGGTAAGTTATATATGCTTCCGTAAATAGTGCCTATTCATACTCACAGAAGCAACTTTAACTAAACTTGGTGAGGCATACACAAAGTATCTCTCCGAAACATAGATTTGCAAAGAAGTTGAGAGTGGGCAGGGGATCAGAGAAGAAAATGAGAGAGGTAAAAATAAACGAAGTGTACTGGAGACATGTATCATAACAACTCACTATGTATGTACAATTGATCACCAAACCTGAAAGTTGTTTCTGGCCTTCCACTTGCATGGTGTGTTTATTCTTTTCTCTTCTCTCTTCTCTCTCTCTCTCTCTCTCTCTATCTATCTATCTATCTATCTATCTATCTATCTATCTATATATATATATATATATCATCAGTATATCCCCCTCCACCTCTTTCTCCCTCCCTTCTCCGCCATCCCCCTCCTTCACCCTCCTTCCCTCTCTCCCCCCTCTTTCCCTCTCCATTTCTCTCCCTCTACTATCTCTCTGTCTCTCTCTCCATCCCCTTCTCATGCACAATACACTAAATAAATAAAACTACCATATGATTCAGATATACCACACCTCAGCATACACAAACAGGTGTATCTGCTATATACTCCATTATTAATTCTAACTTTAAAAAATGTATTTGCTTATGCATACATAGGGGAGTGTTTAGAGATACAGGACAGGAAGCTAGAAAAGGGATCATTAAATAATAAAATAGTGACATTATGGAAATGAAACAGAGTAATTAAATGTATAAAGAATGCTATATTAAAGCAAAAAAGAAGCTTATGGGAGTGGAATGGTACAAGAGATCTGGAAGAAGAAAACAGAGGCAGCATTACAAATCTAATATATAAACTGATAACTAAAAACAATTTGTTTGTGAAATTCAGAGTGATTTTATAATTTATGTATGTTCTTACCTGCAAAAGCATGAAATGATACTAAAAGCCAAATGATATACTTTTTAATTTGGAATGTTTGTCTACAATACATGCTTGACAGAACAACATGGCTTGGTTTATTCTAAAACATGATTTCAAACTCTCCAAGAAGTATCAAGTATGATCCAGCTGCATAAATGAATCAGAAACCTAAACAAAGAACTGTATGAAACTGAGGAAAGCTGGAAGCAGGAAAGATACTCTTCCCCAGGGAAGAGCACACCACTTGGTTGACTCTGAAACATTCATAAAAGTAAAATTATACATTATCTGTTATGTGGACTGAATATTTAATTCTTGGAAATTTCTATGTATACACATATATGTATGTAATGACAACTAATAAAAATAAGGCGAGTCATAGACCTTGTAAATAGGTAGCCTTGGCAGATAATACCAACTTAGATAAGGACAAGTGAATCATAGGCAGTGTCATAGTGACCTGTCCCCTGAACCTTCACCCAGCCAATACCTGGTTCTGAAAGATATCTGTATTCCCCCTGAGCATCTGCGCTCCAGTGTCATCCCCTTCCCCACGTCCTGCCTTTCTGTGTTTATAACCCCTATGTGAATGAATTACAATTTGAAAAAGGTAAATAAATTATAAAAAAATTAAAGGCCATGGAAGGAATGCAGTTAGGGCTTTTTCCTGCATTTTTTATTATTTTACCTTATTTCTATATACTGTGAGATCTGTCCTATGTAGGCATGTGGTTACCACATGCTATTGGTTGGCCAACATCAGAGAGATAAATGGCCTATTGTGCTTTTGTATCCAGAGCAACACATATTATAAATCACAGCACTGTCAAAGCCACTTACCTCATTTGGAATTTTATGTTTAAAAACTCTGTCATACCTTTGCTGTCACAAAATGAAGTTATTTGCCTTTTAACTCTCCTTCCATGTAACACAACTTGAAAATCCTGAAATGTAGTCACATGTTAAGTATATATTAATTTATCATTTTTCCTCATTAAAATACTGTTCTTATTAAAATGAATTACCCTGAAAACTAAAAAAAAAAAAATCAGGTGATTCATTTGAAAGGACTTGTTCATGGGAGGGTTTGTATAGAGGAAAGGGAATAAAGAAATGTTATAATTATAACTTATTCTTGAAATTTTTGTAAAATTTCAGACAGGGAAAAATGTTTGTTTTGAAAAGTATATATGCACCTATCTTTGTCATAAATAAAAAAGGGACAGTATACAGCAAGAGACAGGAAGCTTAATTGTAATTATCTTAGGGGAAATTAAAATCTCCCAATGTTTCACTAGAGCCACATTCACTGCCCAAAATGGTAACTTTAGTTCATTAGTGGTGAAAGTGATGGAAGTCATGATATTATAGTTACAAAATGAAATTTAGGAAATAATGGTATCTGAAATGATAAATCTAGCCCCATAGTTAATGAAAATAAACGTGAGATACACATTTAACATACATGCTAATGAAATTAAATAAGATATTTTAGCATTCTGAAATGGGCATGAGCTCCTGGGTTTGAGTTGATGTGCCCTTTTTTCTCCCACATATGCAACACACACATTCAATTGTGTAAGGGTCATAAAAGCACCAGTATAGGTTTATATGTCCACAACATCTCTCAAAACAATCTTTTGAACAGCAGACATGCTTCTTACCCAGAACTGTACCAGAAATGCCAGGTACAAAAAGATATGAACATGAGAAGTGTCGTATTGAATCAGCATGGAAATAGAAAAGTCAACAACCTATGGTTAAAACTTCAACATATATTTATCCAACCCATTAAATGGATTTCCCCAAATATGTTCTCAAGAATTTAGAGTATATAAGTTTGATCCAGTTAAATCCATTTTGATTCATCTTTTGTACCAATTCATTTTAAACTTATAAATATAATACTTTAACTTTTATGCCTCTAGGGTCAAAAAGGTGAGTTGAATGTCTATAATCAAACAAGGTCCACATGAACTAGAACAATGTGTTTGGTGACTTAATACAGTTAGGCTCTGTCCATCATCCACAGGCATTTTGTTTGAACACTGAGATCGGAGAAAAGGTTGAGTAAACAAAGATTTACAAAAGTCACTCAAAGTTCATGTTAAAGATCGATCCATCAGAGTAAGGGTATGGAAGAAATAAACAACAGACTGCTAGCCTAACACATGACCAGAACTCACATCTTAGGTAACAAACAAAACACTGAAGTGCTCTAGGGGGACTTGCGAACAATATAAAAATCACAACTTCATCTTCAATTTCTGAAAAGCTGCAGGCAGTTAGTTATAAAATGTGTGAGTATCACCTACTCATTTTGATTTTATGGTAATAAACAATTATTAAACTGAAAAAAGGATTGTGAAAATGAAATCAACTTTCAACTATAACTATCAACTGTCACCCCATATTTAATTGCGGTACGTTGTGATATTTGTATATTCATATATTTATAAAATTATATATACATTTATGCATAACTATATATATATATTAAATAATTAGATAAATGACAGAATTTGTACTTTAGATATTCACACAGTATCTCATTACTATTTCTTCTTGAAGTGCTCTATGATAAAGAGTTAAATATAAACATTTTAGTATGATTACAAAAAATCATTAAAGTTAAATTACTATTCTTTATTCATCTTAGGAAAATGTGTTGGGCTGTATAAATATTAATATCTATCCATTATGATTCTATTAAATATGGAAACATCCATTGGTTTATGTTATGTCTTCTTTGAGAATAAATAAAAAGTAAAAATACAAGCAATATAATTTATATATATTTAAAATCCCACTATATATTCTCTCGCCTCCAGTTACATCCAGTATTAAATAGTAACTAGCTTATGGTGTTATATGTCAAATTATTATATTTAACCACAGGACAATGTACCATTCCATGAGTGAAATAATGTCATGGTTCTTGGAGGCAAACCTACAACCAGCATGGTCTCTAACATACATTTTAAATACTTGTCCTTATACTCGAAGATAAGTATAGATATCACCCCTTACCAAGGAAACATCTCTTTACAACAACCAACCAAAAAAATCAGAGTTGTATGGCCCTGTCCCAGCTGATAATCTACAATGCTAAAGCTCAGAGACCATTACAGAAGAGGAGGCAAGAATATTGCAAAAGCCAAAAGAACAGGAATTCTGCTATGATATGGTGTCTCCTAAAAATGTCAGAGAAGCTATACAAGATGGATGCTCAAAGAGGACCTGAGCAATGTCAACACCAATAGACTTATTAACATGGAAGGAAAAAAGCTCATAAGGCTTCACATTAGACAAAGATCTGTAACTAAGGAATGTTGAGAATAGGAGAAATAGTTTTCTGCTAGGAAGAGTGTACCACTTGCTCAGCTAAAATAAAAACTATCAGAACAGAAGACATATATAAGTATCACTAAATGGACTTGGTTGTATTTTATCTTTATATGCACACACACACACTCACACACACACACACTCACACACACACACACTCACACACACACACACTCACACACACACACTCACACACACACACACATACACACACACACACTCACACACACACACACTCTCACACACACACACATACACACACACACTCACACACACACTCACACACACACTCACACACACACTCACACACACACATACTCACACACACACGCACACTCACACACACACACACTCACACACACACACACTCACACACACACACACACATCACACGTATATTATAACAAAAATTAATAAAAACAGGCCATGAATTTGTGATACCAGAGTGAAGTACAGGGACAGGATAAAAGTCAGAGTGAAGAGAGGGAAAATAGTAATGATGTAGTTATAATCTTCAAAACATTAGTAAAAATTTAGATTATAGATTGCTTTTGTAAAACTTATGACATGGTTTTTAGAAATGGCTCAGTGGTTAAGAGGTCTGGGTGCTCTTCTAGAAGACCCGGGTTCAGTTCATAGAACCCACATGGTGGTTGACAACTGTCTCTAACTCCAGTTCTAGAGGATAATGCTCCCTCTTTACACCTCTGGGCACTATACAACATGGCACACAGATGTGCATGCAGGCAAAACAACCCACATTAAATGAAATGAATACTAGTAAAAATAACTAATATCTCATCTCTTTTATCTTGAGTTACATTCCAAAGATAGTAGCTATTATCCAAAAATGATTTGGTAACCTCTGAGTCTTTAATACATATGACAAATGATTTTTATGGATTTTGATTAATTTTTTCCATTGCTAATCCTTAAATAAAATTTCTAGGGAAATACTTGAGTTTCTCATATGTTAAAGAATAAGTCTTTATATACTAACTAATTTAGTTTAATCAATTATCAAACATTGCCATATATTGTCTCCATAAATATATGTACACATAAATTTTCTGTTTTGCAAAGCTGCTTAAAAGCTAGCTGAAGAGTCATTGTGTCCTACGTGTTAGTTCTCCATTACAGGAACCATTTCATGTTTGTCAGATCAAGACAGAGAGACATCCTGACATCACTTCAAGGTTTACAGTGACCTCTTTCTCCTCTTGGGTCTTCCCTCTTAAACATTCTAAGCTTTTGTTTTCAGGCTTGGACATGGCAGCCATAACAACTTTATTTCTAGGCTCTTAAAACATAAGCTACAGGCAACACTTGTACCAATCTTGGAATCACTTAATAACTATTTCATTTAGTTCACATTTTATTAAAAAAAATAAGATATACTTTGCTACCTAACCCAAATGGCATATCATCATTGAGAAATAACTTCTAGTACTGTCTCTTAAAGAATATATCCAGTCATGTCTATGCCACGAAACCTAGGATCAGGTATTGTTTGTGCTGTTATCTCCTTAGTCTCTGAGCTAATACTATGCTACATTACTTTTTATTAGTGCGGTGTCTTTTTTTTATGAAACATATCACTGTTTCAGTAATTAATTTTTACCTACTACTTTACTCTCAACCTTAAATATGGCTTAAAAAGTCAGACATTATTATGGTATGTTTTTAGTGTGCAGGCATCCTGAGCAGCTTAACGGGGTCATTCTGGTTAACATATTCTCCTGAGGTTCCAATCGAGATGTCATAAGACTTTCAGGCATCTGTCACAGTCACTGGAGCTTAGAGGTTCTCTTCCAAGGTCACTGATGAGGTCCTTAGTAAGCATGCTAGCTTCACGTGACTCCTCTGTTGGTAAGCACACGACAATGCTTTATGTGCATCTCAAATCTTAGCAGTTGGTTCCTCCAGAAAGAGTGATTTCACAAATGGAGACCATAACAGAAGCATCACCCTTTCCAAATTTAATCTGAAAATTAACAGCTCATTATTTCTGTTCAAAATATTGACTAAGTGAGTCACTATCTATAGCACAGACACAAAGAAACAATTAAGCCATGATTGGTGAGTATGATAAAAATGATCAGCATACCTTTAAAATGTCCACTTTGAGTACTTGAAAAAAAAAACAGTATGATAGATTCATAAAAAACACTGTACAATAGGCGTGACCAAATTTCACACAACAGTGCTACCAATTATTGCAATTTCCTTTGAGCTTAATGAAACAGGACAGAATAAGGCAGTGATAGTATTATCCTGGGACGCTAAAGCAAATAAACAAATACTGACCAAAAGTTCCCAGTCCCACCTCAAGCCAGCACTAAGTACATACAGCAGTAAGTACTAAACCTAACTGTTAACTGCGCTGAGGCTACTGTTAACCTCCGTTTACTTTCTCCTACCTCCCAAAGAAAAGTGCAACTCCTGAACCATCACTCCAGCCATCTAAGCCCAGCTTTTATTTTTCTGCTCATTAAAAGACTGATGTATTTAATCATATATCACATAATTTTAAATTAAAATTAGTACACATGATATGTTTGCTTTATTTCATTCTGATATTTGGTTTTGAAATGGTTAATATTTCTTCATTATCTACTTGATTACCTCTGGAATCACATTAGAGACACATTCAGGGCAGTTGCAGGAAGGTTAACTGTTGGGAGAATACCCCCCTCGGAGTGTTCTAAACAGAAAGAAGTCCTAGGAAAAGCATGCTGCTGGTACACCTGCCTACACTTCTTACAGTTTGATGGGTCTGTCCTGTGGCTGCCGTTACCACCTTCTCTGCCATCAGGTCTTAGATTCTCTGTCCTTCCATGTACACTCCACCTTGTGGATAGTCATTGTTAGACTATCTATTCCTTGTCACATAAGCTAATCTTATAAATCCCTTTATGATGTATATTAATTCAGTTGTTCTTGTATGGAACTTTGACTAATATAGCCATCATTCTTTCTTTTTTAAATTATTAATCATTCTATTCCTTAACATCTCAAATGATATCCCCCTTCCCAGTTACTCCTCCACAAGCCTTCTATCCCACAACCTCCTTCTCCTCCCTCCCATTTGCCTCTATGAGGGTTCTCCCTCATCCACCCACCCTCTCCCGCGCACCCACCCTCTCACACCCCACCCCTCCAGCATCCCCCTTATGCTGGGCCATTATACCTCCACAGGACCAAATCCCTCCCCTCCCATTCCCATTGATGTCAGAAAAGGCCATCTTCTGCTATATATGTATCTAGAGCCGTGGATCCCTCTCTGTACATTCTTTGGTTGGTGGTTCTAGTGAGAACACTGGGTGGACTGGCCAACTGATATTGTTCTTCCTATGGGGTTGCAATCCCCCTCTGCTCCTCCAGTCCTTCTGCCAGCTCGCCTACCAGGGTCCCTGAGCTCAGTCTGATGGTTGGTTGGCTCCAAGCATCCACATCTACATCGGTCAGTTGCTAGCTGGATATCCCAAGGAGCAGATACACCAGGTTCCTGTCAGCAAGAGCCTCTTGGCAAAGGCATCTGTGTTGGGTTTGGTGTCTGCAGACTGGATGGATCCCCAGGTGGGGCAGTCCCTGGATATAGCCATCATTCTTGCTTGCTTCTATTTTTGTTTCATATTTCTTTCAGTTTTCATGAAGTTCTATATTTTGTTCTACTTTAATTTTCACACTAGTGACTATAAAATAAATTCAGTCTCCTTTTACCTATACTAGCCTTTTATTTTGTTTTTATGGGAATACAGTTATTAGATTTGATAGGCCAACTGCTCTGTATTCCTGTTCTTTGCTGTGTAATTTTTCTTAGTAATTTCATACTGTTTTTGAAGTCTTGAACTCTTCTCTGACTTTTGACTTTCAATTTGATTACATGGTTTTATTTGATTTCAGATAAAATCATGTGGATTTAAGCCAGGGCTTTTGAGGTCTCCTGTGTATCCAAGGGCTCTGTTGTAGCTTTCTTTTTCCATGATAAAAGTGTTCCTGAATAATTTGATGCCTCTAGGAAGAAGATGAGGAGCATGAGAGTAAAACCAAACTGAATTTTGAACTCCTAGTTTAGCCTTTTAAGTTAACACTTAAACATGACAATGAGGCAAAATAAGACTGATAGCAGCACTCAGGAGAATAGAGCCTAGTGTTTGAGAGCACAACAATTGCTATTTTTTTTTAACAGTTCAGTCTTTATCCCCTTCCAGGTTCACCCTCCAACAGATCCTCATCCCATTCCTCCTTGCCCCTTGTCTCCAAGAGGATGTCCTCATCCCCCCATCCCACCCTACCCTGCCAGGCTGCCCCACTTTCTGAAGTCTCAAATCTCTGTACGGTTGGGTTGGGTGCATCTTCTTTCACTGAGGCCAGACCAGGCAGTCCTCTGCTGTATATGTGTCAGGGGCCTCGGACCAGCTAGCGTATGTGCCTGGTTGGTGGCTCAGTGTTTGAGAGATCTAGATGGTGCAAGGTAGTTGAGATTGGTTGTCTTCCTATTGGGGTTGCTGTCCACCTCAACTTCTTCCAGTCTTTCACTAATTCAACAACAGGGGTCCCTGACTTGAGTCCTTTGGTTGAGTGTAAGTATCTGCTTCTGTTTCAGTGAGCTGCATGTTGGGCCTCTCAGAGGACAGGAATGCTAGGCTTCTGTTTGTAAGCACCCCATAGTATCAGTAATAGTGTCAGGCCTCAGGGCCACCCCTAGAGATGGATCCCAATTTGGGCCTGTCACTGGACCTCCTTTCCCTCAGTGTCTTCTCCATTTTTGTCCCTGCAGTTCTTTTAGACAGGAACAATTCTGGGTCAGAGTTTTGACTGTGGGATTGCAACCTCATCTCTCCACTTGATGCCCGTCTTTCTACTGGAGGTGAACTCTACAGGTTCCCTTTCCCCACTGCTGGGCATTTCATCTAAGGTCCCTCCCTTTGAGTCCTGATAGTTTCTCACCTCCTAGGTCTCTGGTACATTCTAGAGGGTCTTCACACCTCCTATCTCCTGAGGTTGCCTGTTTCATTCATTCTGCTGGCCCAGGGTAGGGGGATGGAAAAAGGAGAACTTGATCAGGTATTGGGGGTGGGGCAGTAGTGAAGCCCTGAGGAATAATTGCTAGTTTAAATCAGTAAGGCAGGACCGTGTGTTTGAACAAAGCATCTTCTCAACTTTCAGTGACATCTTAGCACCTATGAGGCAGTTGCTGAATTTATTCAGTTCTACCCATTCTCTTTCCTGCTTCCTTATACTTAAAAATCTGTATTATTTTTTTATCACAATTTAGTATGGACAGTGGTTTTCCAAATGCATGCCTACCTTTGTTTAAATCTTAGATTCATTCATTACTATTTATGTCATTCTTCACCAGTCATTTGTTATAGCTTCTCTAATGCTATTTTGGTATATCTGAGAAATTGTTGCTCAATAAAAAATAACCTTAACTAGCTGGGCAGTGGTGGCGCACGCCTTTAATCCCAGCACTTGGGAGGCAGAGGCAGGTAGATTTCTGAGTTCGAGGCTAGCCTGGTCTACAGAGTGAGTTCCAGGACAGCCAGGGCTACACAGGAAAACCCTGTCTCGAAAAACCAAAATAATAATAATAATAATAATAACTTTAACTTCCATTTAAATACAATTTTATTGCTTTGAAATACAGGTCATGTTTATTTTAATTCCTGCCTAGCTTATCCCTGATTCTTGGTTCATCTTTTTATAAATGCAAAAATTGGATACATTTTCCTCTGTTGGCATAATGACAGGCTAAAGGTTCTATTTGCTTTTCCACTGTGCGGCACCATGGAACAGAGGTGGAAACAGAAATCAGAGCAAAGTTGTGCCAGGCAGTAAGCTTTGTAATAATGACAGACTGAACGAGGCCTTGAAAAGTTCTTAGTGTGCTGGTATGTTCTACACATGTGATTTTCATCAGCATGTTAATTTTTCTTCTTTTAGTCCAAAAGGGAAAAAAAATTATAATAAAAGTGGCATTCTTTTTATAACCAACTGTTAGGCTATCAAAGGAAACAGAATAAAAGGGAGAAATAAAGCGTGGTGTAGTAAGGGAAAAACACACAGTGCTAATGAAATGAAAGCTGCATTCCTACATGGAAATTAGCAAGGAGCAAAAAAGGATGAAAGCTAAAACCCATTTGAGCTTCTTGCATCTGCCTGTACACCACAAACAATGATTAAGGCTAGAGAAATACTATATACCAGTAGTAGCCTCATTGCTGTAAACAATGTGGGTGATAACTTCAAAGGCACACATATTAGAGACCTCCTTGGTGTTCAGCAGCGACTAGAACTGATAATTTCCTCCTTTCTCTTATGTTAATGAAAACAAATGTTCAGGCTAAGGAGAAAATAACGTACCCAGTTATATTTTATGATAAAGGTGATAAAATATAAAACTGATAATTATGACAATTAATAATTACATTAAGTTAATCTGTCTTTTTAAATCACATTTTATTAAATTTTTCTTCTTTTCAGGCATATATAACATGTGGCCTGTAGGCCACATGTGACCATGGATAGCTATTAATGAAATTCAAAATAAAATTGTAAATTTATTTTAAACACACTGTAAATATTTGCAATATTGTTTTGGTTTTATTTGTAAGTTACTTATGTGGGACTCAAGTATGAATTTGTGGAAGACAACGTTGTGATGTAAATGTCAAAAGGTTAATGTTTGTTGGATTTATAAAATGGTTGGACATATGAGTTATTTAAAAGTCAATTTACATTTTTTGTTCTTTCAGTGGATACACATTGAATACTTAGAACATACCAGGGATTGTTCAGACATGATATAGACACAGCACAACTGGACTTGTTTCTTAAACTTGGTGGGAATTTTTCAGAAAATGAAGAAAATATCTAATATAAAATATCACATGTAAGAATATCTGTATAAGTAGAATAATTTTATCATAGCCACAAAGGATTATTTAAGAATTATCAAAAATATTCGTTCCTGTGATGTTTAGTTCTAGGTAGATAATGTCCTCAAAGGATAGTTTAATGGGAATGCATTTTAAACATAAGTAGAAATGGGTTTAAGTGATGAGTCTTGTATTTTCTACTACATTTTTAAAAATATTTATAAATAGACTTGGTTAGGTCAAACCATGTTTTCCTCATTGTTTACTATTTGTTGAAATGTTTTGGTAGATTCATATTAGGACAAATGTATGTTGACATACTTAAAGAACCTACTGTAAGTTTTCATTGTTTGTAAGTCTTTATTGTTGTCTATTTCTAGTATTATCAAATGCAAAATTTTATAGCATTAGAGCAAAACCAAAAAGACACGATATTTTGTTGATCCCGTGTAATTCATTTCATTTATTAAAATAGAATTGGCTTACTATTATGTCTTCAGAACTGGCCTTTGAGGGATGAGCATAGTGAGATTTTATAATGTAAATTTGAGACTAAACTAGAGAGACAATTGCAATACTTGGAGTTCAGTGAACTACAGTATCCCATTGAAATGTTGCCAATTCTTGAAATTCTGTGTAATTCATAACATCTCTTTTAAGTTGTGAGCTGCTAAAAGTAGAAGGTCATGTTTTCTTTTGTTGGCTCAGTAAGTGATACTAGAACACACCCAAGTTGATAAAGTGGTGTTGCTTTACTTTCTCCAATACATATGTTCTAGGGTTACAAGCCACTGATTGAACTACGTATTCCGGCAATGTGTCTATGCTGGCTGTGTCAGCACCATAACACATCCATTGAATCTAGTAAGTGACAGCTCTAGAAACTTAGTCTAGGAGAAAGTACAGATCTGTCAGCAATGTTAGACAAAGTTTGATATGCTGTCAGGAAGACCTTTAGGAAGTGTTTATGTTTTAGAAAAGGGGAACTGAGCAGAAATCAAGCTGACAGACATAAAATATATTCAAAATATCAAACTTTGTGGTAAAAATAGGATACACACCAGGCAAAGAGAAGAGAGAAATAAACTACAATAATCTGGAAGC
>NW_021604670.1:4793884-4814002 GCF_004785775.1 Grammomys surdaster
CACACACACACACACACACACACACACACACACATTGTACTTAGTATTTAGTCAGGGGAAAATGCTCAGAATGGAGGTGAGGTAAAGCAGGAGTCTAGACTAATGAATAAAACAATTGCAAAGTTACCTAGATTCTCATGTTCTCTAAGCCACAAAATACTTGTGATATAAAGAATTATCTGTAAGGATATCCCCATAACTAAGCTTTTGAAGATTTTCCTCCTTTGTATTTTCTTGATGCAATTGATTTGGTTGTGTAAAATCTGCATGGTATCATAGGTGTCCTAATCGTCACTCTTTTGTATGAGTGCCTTAACTATAATGCCTAATACTCCTAAGGCTCAACTTACATTCTTGGAAAAATATATTTTTATTTAAAATACTTCATTTAATATTTATATCTGCACTTAATGTGACTTAATCTAGTCTATCTCAATCCTCTCCAATCTCTCCTCTATTTCTCCCACCATTTTTTCTTATTTTTAATAGAAAGAAATTACTCCTTCATCTTTCGGATGTTTTGTGCCTATACAGATAGTTTTATATTGGCCTGGTGAAGTCCAAAACAGTCTTTTTGAATGTGATTAACATGAAATATTGATTTTGGAGTGATAAAGAGGTGGCTCACATTCATCTGTAAATCCAGTTCAAGGACAATTAATGTCTTCTTGTGGCCTCTACAGCCACTAGTCATGCATATGAGGCAGACAGCTGTACACACAGCAAAACATTCATATACATAAAATAATTAAAAATAAAAATAAAAATTTAAAAATAAAGAAAGCATTATTTGAATTTTTTATTATATATGTAGCATAGGTGCTATTTTTTGACATGAAAATGGATGATTGTGACATTTAGAAACTTCAAGATGTGTTTGTATTTTATTGGGCAATGGAGATATAAAAATGGAGATATAAAAAAGTCACAAAGGAGAGGATAAAAACTATAAGATGAGTCTTCAAAAGAAACTGTAAAGGAGTTCTACTTTGCTTTTCTTTGTAAACATGTTATTTTTGTGGATGTATTTTTTTTTTATGACCGAGTGAATAATCTAGCAAAAGGGATGGAGAAACTACAGATATCCATAGAGATGCTATCTTTTCTTGAGATGGGTAAAATAAGGGAAGAAGGCTATGCAGCTCTCAGGAATGCATTCAAAACTATAATTTATTTAAGGCCCTGTGAATAAAACTAAGGACTTTGTACAAGATAGTAAGGATATTCCTATATTCCTAACCTCACCTCCTTGTAAATGCCATTCTGACTTGGAGAGTGAAGTAACCATGCCAAAGAATTAGTGCCACATGATGCAGCTTTCAGAAAGAAGAACTGATGCAGGCTAAATAAATAACCACCTACATCTTAGTGCATTCACAGGGAGGTGTTGTGGTTTCTCAGCTTTGCTACATGATGCTACCATATGTAATGGTACAATAGCATATGCACAAAGCCACAAACTCAAACAAACAGACTGAAAGCTCACGACCATGGAACCTGGACTGACCTTTCATTAGGTCCTACATTTCCTCAGTAGGAATTAATTTTGGAGCACATGATGGTTAAGTTTTTTGCTAACTTCGTAAGGCAGAGTATTCAGATACTATAATATTACATTTCTCATCTCTGTAATCAAATATCTGTAAAGAAGCAACTTTAGGAAGGAAGAATTATTTTGTATTATAATTTTAAAAGAAATGTGTCTCATCAGACAAGAATGGTGTCGTGACTGAAAAGTGAGACAGCTGTTCATATAATTCTGCAATCAGGAAGCAGAGAGAGGACAGGAAGTAAGGCCAGCCCATCAAATCTTAAAATTATTTTAGTAACCTATTTTCTCCAGCAAGATTCTACTTTCTAAATGAACAATTTAAACTGTCCTCTCATAACACAAAATGTTTATATATTAATATCAAAAGTTTCAATAATCTTTAATAGTCCCAATACTGTTCAAAAGCCCAAAGTCTTCATTGTTAGCACTTGTTACAATAAAATTATTAAAATATTATGTTCTAAATATAACCAAATAAATATCATTACAAGATATAGAAGTGTAGGCACAGGAAATAAAGATTAGATCAAAATAAAATTGATAATTTACAGAGAAAATATGAAACCTTACATCTCTATGTCCAGTATTTGGACTTTTAATGACATTCTACTCATATGAATATGAATAGAATTTAATTCTATTAAATTCTATTCATATAGATTCTTTTCAAATAAATTTACTCTTTTATAAGAAGTAGTCTAATGAGTGCATTTTTCCCTCATGATGTCTTTCTTGTTGTCTAATTAGGACCTTGGGTATCTATAATACTACAACTCTTTAATAGTTAAAGATGCTTTCTTAGAACCTGCCTTATCTACAAGTTTTAATACCCTTCTTTCCCCATGCAACCACATATTTTCTTCTCTCTCAAAATCACCTTTTGTTCTTTCTCTCCCTGTGGTCCTGGATAAGAGCATTACTAGTAACCATGACATACCCTGAACGCTTCCCTGTCTTGAACTTTCCCTTATCAAACAGTAAGCCTTTGAATGCAACCTCCCTCAGGTTCTCAGGATGTGGAAAGAGCTCAGACAGAATCTTGGCCAGAATATAGCACAAATGACTTCCAGCCAGTTCTCAACACATAGTAAGTCCTTATTCGCTTCTAAACTCTCCAGAGCTGGACCTCCAATTTCCATATGTAAGCCTGTGTCCTGGTCTTCTGAAGTTGGACCAGGATGGCCCATTGCATTCTGCTAACAACATTCTGAGATTTGTAGCCAGAACTTCCAAATTCTTTATAGTCAGGTTTATCAATGCAGTGGACCCCTCAGTGTGTCCTATATTGTTTAGTTTTCTTGTTGCTGTGATGAAATACTTGATGACAATTAGTTTAAATGAGAGGAGTATTTTGGCTTAGAATTTAAGAAGAAATCTATGCCATTGTGGCAGGGAAGACATAGCAATAAAAGTACAAAGTAACTGTTTACATTACATCAATAGGCAAAATGCTAGAAGTAGACAGGAATTGAGGCTTGAATACCAAACCACCCTTAGTAACCCATTTCCTCCTGGAAGGCCCCACTTCCTTAAGGTGTCACAGCCTTTCAAACCACTACCATCAGCTGGGATTCTCTTGGATTGGATACCCTGCTACCTTGTAGGAATCAACGTTTTTCAGAGTGTGAAACCTCTTTGCAAATGTCCCTATCTGCTGAACCTTTTCACCCTTTTCACTGTCCATTTGGTAGAATTCTTAGAATGTTTTGATTAATATTTTTTTTACTTTTATTTATGTGTGTGTGTATAAACTCTCTTCTCAGTATGCATCACATGCATATAAATGCATGCAGAAGCCAATAGAGGACACCAGAACCCTTGGATCTGGAGTTCCGGGCAGTAGTAAGGACCTAACGTCAGTTCTGGCAACAGATCCTGGACTGACTGTAAGAGCAATTAGTTCATTTGGGAGTTTACCCAACCCTCGAGGGATTTCTTAAGCCTTGTAATTTTACAGTAGTCACGTACAACATTTCCTAAGTTTCCACTTCCAACACCACATTGTTTTTACTTAATATGGAACATGATTTTTACCTTAAGTTCTATCTCAAGATGAGTAGTATAGTTTTAGAATTCAGTTTTGACATTTTGATTTGCCTCAGGTAGCTCTACTTCCATCTATGCCTATAAAGTTTAACTTACTCTTGCCATAGTATTTAAATTTTAAATTTGAGTAGATTGTTATTGGGCAGACACTTGATTCTACATATTTCTTTTTACTTGAAAAGTAGGTTATGTTGATAAGTAGTAAAACACACATGTGGAAAATGCTCCAGCTAAAGAAAATATTGGTGCCAAAAAGACCTGGAGCATTGGAGGAGCAGCAAAGACTTTGTCAAAGATACAAAATAGAAGACTGAGTATGAGATTGCTAAAGTTATTTTAGAGAAGGGACCATGCTCTGCAAGATCTCCTGGAACTTATCCAGGAACAATGGTGGCCTAGAGGAAGTGATCACAACAGGTATAAAATACTTGAAGACATTGAATATAACTAAAAGCTAGACTTCATAGGGGGACTAATAATGACTTTAGGGAGAAAAGGAGAGATTGAAATTAATTAGGAATTTTATAGCTATGTGGAATTTGATCTAGTAACTTTAAATTCAGTTAAATAGTTTAAATTAATATGATTAATTGTATAAGATAATAGATTTTATTGTGTTTTTCCATGATTGTACAACATGTTCTTTGATCATATTTACCCCATTACATTTTTATGTATAAAATGCATTTTGCAGTAGCCCATAGAAACAGGTAGCTATTTACCTTAAAGTCAATACTAATTATAATTAAATAAATTGAAAGTTAAAATACAGTTCGTTCTTTAAATAGTACTAAGCATGTTTTAATACACATCCTGAAAATCTCTATTTGAAATTAACTCATTTTGGCCAATATACAAGCTCCTTTACAACTCATAGTCAGTGATGATGAGCCAAAGCCAGTAAAGAACATCATGTGATGTTTTAGTCACCTGAACTGAAGGCCAGAGCTGCCATAAGATTAAAGCAGATGTGAAACCTCAAAAACCATGGTCAAACTTAAAACATGACTTCCTGTGGAAGAGTGAGAAACTTCCTGGTAATTGGAAACTGCCTTTATTTGTGAGCAGTAGTGGGCACAATCCTAATGTGTAGCTCTTACCCCAGAGGTATGGATCTTGGAAAAGTTCAAGAGTCTCTGGGTTCACTATTCCAAAGTAGACAAGGGATCATAGAGATGCACAGAGAGAAGAAATGATGTGAAACAAATGTTTAATTTTAAACATCATGACTATGTAGAGTTGCTCTAACCTAGTTACTAGAAAAAGACATTTTATTTTCCCGTATTGGGTAATTTGAGAACTCACAGAAAGGGAAGATAGAGGTTAGCTTGCAGATCCCATTGAATTTAACAACGCTGTAGTTCAAACACTAGCAGAAATAGTCGCACCAACATCTGCTACTGGCTAATAGTTACCACCTTTTCCTGTTTATGGAGGATAAGTTATCAACCAGAAAAGCCATTTATATTTTAGCCCTTACTTTGTTATACCATTGACCTCCATGTTAACAACCCACTGAAGTATCTAACCCATGTTAGAAAGAAAAATGTGTTTTTAACCTGCTGATGTCCAATTTTTCATATTAAAACAACTATATTCACATCAGAAACCCATTTCTGTACAAGTAAAATAAGAACTAAAACTGCATGAAACTATCATTATCAAAACCCAACTCTTCCTTCATAGTGGGTAAGTGATAGTATATTCTAGAGCCAAATATGAGTGATCATGGTCCAGGAACACAAATGTAGGCTCCTATATTCTAATGCTCCAACATAATAACATTCATGAGTTTTAAAATAGAATCATAATTGACATGCTTATGAATCTGGTTGGTTTTAAAATGCAGTGCTTAGGATGTTCCAATGACACAGTCACTTAATGCAAGGTATTTATACAGCAGTGTGTCTGTGGAGCTATTCTGATGTTGTAAAAAAAATACACATTGATTGAAACATCAGCTAGGTTAGTTACAGAAAAGTAGGGAAAACCTTGGATGCTTTATATTATATTGTTAGTCTTTTGGCTGTTAGGAAGAAGTTACCTGTTAACTTAATAAGTTTTAAAAGATATGGCAGGCACATAGGTGGGCAAGGGATAGCTTGAAAGGGGACTAAATATAGTCCAAATAAATTGTAATTAGGCTCTGATCCTGCAGTAATGTTCCATCTTCTGCACAATCATTGACTTTCTAATTATTTAATCAACTTTGTAAAAGGTTCACTATTAGATGCTGTTCTTCACAGGGACTGTCACTCAAAAGGCTGAGCCAAATGTTTCCCAATTTTCTCATTATACAGATGAATAGCCTTGCATTCTGGAAATACTCTGTTTTATCAAAGACATATGCCTATATCACGAAAGAAGCTCAAATCAAATCATCATCCTATTGTGAATCACCACTGAACTTTTGAGACTGTATCACATGGTAGTTGTGTTCCTCTTAAGGATTTAATCTTCACTAATTAACCACTCAGTGAGTTAATATCTTATATTTCAATTCAGTTCCATATTATAACAATGTTAGAAGGTAAATTGTATCATGAAAGTTTCCTTAAAGAAGAAGAAACTGAGGCATAGACTGAAGAACAATAAAATAAAGTGCTCTAGAAGCACATTGTTTTGCATGTATCCTTGACTGTTTTTTTCTCCGTGTTTACTCTTTCAATGATAGTACCTTGTCCATTTCCCACATAGAATAAGACACTTCCTGAAGAGATCACAATGCCTTGATCGATATTTTTAGCTAAACCATAATCATCATGTACATGATAAGGCTTATGGTGTCTTTATCTTTTATTTTTTATTTCATCATCATCATCATCATTTTGCTTTTAGACATTAAAAAACAGAATTCTGTCAATGTTAAGAATAGTCTTTTATAGAGCTAAAGATTTTACCTACCAAATATATGAAATGTAATAAATAAGCCTACACACAAGCTAAACACTTCAGAATATATCCTTGAGTTTTTCATCAAGGTAAATGTGTATAGGGTAAGAATTGGGACGATGCATTCCAAGTCCCACAAAGGCAGGCAGGTGACTAAAATACAATAAACTACATAAAGTGACAGTTGTAGCCATAAATCTGAACAACTGTGGGTGCTTAAATATTTTTTATTTAAATCCTTGTTCGCAATCAATCCTGTATCCTGCAAAACACATAAGAACATTTATAAATTAATACCTGGATTTTACCCTCAGCTGTGTACTAGGTTATATGTGGAAATATTTTAGTCTAGCATAAGAGGAAAAACTTTGGTGTCCTTAAACTAGCTTATGCATAGTAGTAGTAAATTATGCATTTGCACTTAGCATCTGTTTATTAAATAATTCATTTAGTTTAAATTTTGTCTAAGTATCTTTCCCCAATAATTTATAAAAATATGACAGCCAATGAAATGAACTACACCAAATTCATTTCCTTTTCTTCTTATCCTGCCCTCTTTTCTGTATTTGCAGCTCCAAGAGATGATAATAGAAGGCTTGAGATTTACCAAAGATATGATTAATTTATTCTGTGTTATGTAACTGTGTCAGAATAGATAGAACATCTTATGTGAGCAAATGCATGATTCATGTTTCAGAGCTCTGGGAAATTTCTAACAGAGCTCTGTTTTTTAAGAAGAAGAATATAAGTTGCCTCTTTCATTCCCTTACCGTCTGTCTCCTAATCCTTTCTGTTTAATAATAATCCAGACACTTTGGAAAATTCTTTTATACTGAGATCAAGTAGGGTTCCCCTGTAGTCTGCTTTAAATGTCTGGGTCTGTAGCTCTAAAGTTGATAATGAGTTTCTCATCTTCATTTTCCTTGAGATGAAGTAGATTTGGCAAGTTGATCATAGAGAAGTTTTCAAAGAAGTCTGTTTGAAACTTGATGAAAAAAATCAGGCACAGGATACTTACTTGCTTGTGGGAAGTTATCTTTGCCTTGCTTACACTCTGCCACAGATGGCACCTGATGATCACATTCAGTTAGCTCATGGTTATGCCAAATGTTACAGCCTTCCTTACAAACAGATCTCCCTCCCTCCCTCCCTCCCTCCCTCCCTCCCTCCCTTCCTCCCCCCCTCTCTTTCTTTCTCTCTCTCTCTCTCTCTCTCTCTCTACACACACACACACACACACACACACACACACACACACACACACACAGTGTTTTAAAACTCTGACTGCTATTGTTTCTACTATCTTACCCACAATAATACATTCACACTCTGGTATGGAGTGCCAACGATATTAGTCATCAGCTTTCCATCACTATGAAAAAAAAACAAGGAAATGAAACCCATTTACTGTCAAGGATTGACAGTCCTGTTCTCTAATGTGCATAGGCACACTGGAATCAGGTCTATGCATGTATGATTAATTTGAAACTCTGCATACTTCCAAGAAGGACTGGTGTCAAGCTACAGGAAGTTAGCTAGCACATTTCCCTTGGCTCTTGTTTACTTCAGCTATACAGAGCCAGCTACCTAGCCTTTCTCATTTGTGAGACAGAAGAGTGACACAAACATTATTACTAATTTTTAAATGAAATAATGTTCATTATCCTATACAGGTTAACTTCTAGACAATTTTTCTAGCTATTGGAATTATTTGAAAATAAGCTTTGTTTTATAAAAACACAGTGAAAGTAATAGGAAAAATTCTCATTTAGATCCAATATCTTCTCTTAGTAACAACTTACATTGCATGATGCATTTTAAAAGTTCATAGACTTCTATCAAGTATTATTGATAATTAAAGTCTCAACTGTGTTCTGCTTCATTAGTTCTTATCTGGTAGCCATTTGTTGGTTGTTTTAGAACCACACCCAAGTGCCAGCTTAGGCTTTTCTTGGAGGTAACAATTGTCCAATTTTCCCTGTGTTTAAAGGCTTTGACAGTTTTCATTGACATTTATAAAATATTTTCTGTGATGATAACTAAGTGGGATTTCTCTGGTGTTATAAACAGACAATGGGTACATGTCTGAGGGAGGAAAGAGACAAGGGGCCATTTTCCCTATTTTATAGCATGTGCACATGCTATGACCCATGTCTTTAATGGTAAGATATCCACCACTATTCTTTTTTAATTACCATAATCAATCATGGGATAGATAATTTATTGTCTTTGTAAGTATACTTCTTCTAAAGATGAAAAGCCAAGCTATAGAACTTGACCATAGTCACTGATAGACATGTCTGGGTGAAGCGTTGATTCTACTGATAAACTAAATATGTAACAAGTAGAATTTAGAGTTAAAATGTGTAGATGTTGAAAATTTAGATGGGTAATTTTTTCATGATTTGTGGCTTTTTATTATTCTCTAGAATGAGAACTGAAGGTAAATGCACCAGACTGGGTGAGCAGAGCTCATCACAGAATTATTACAAACAGGGAAAGTTAGAAACTTTATTTTTTAGACACAGACTGAAAAATTCTTAGAAATGAGAATAGTAATAGCAATAGTAAGAACTCCAATCACAACCAGGCAGTGGTGGCACATGCCTTTAATCCCAGCACTTGGGAGGCAGAGGCAGGCGGATTTCTGAGTTTGAGGCCAGCCTGGTCTACAGAGTGAGTTCCAGGACAGCCAAGGCTATATAGGAAACCTGTCTCAAAAAAACAAAATTCTAGTCCCTATGTCTATTGACTTAGATACTGGAGTGAAATTGTCCCTTTAATATTCTCAGGACATTTGTTATGTTCCAGATATTTGTGTTATGGTGTGTCTAAAGACCAAAACTCCTGAAATGTTTAAATAAGTTGACTGGAGCTTGTATGCCTTAATTATCTCTAAGAGTTTAGGCAAATTTAGTAGTTTTTATAAAATTAGGATTTTACAGCTCTATCCCTGTCAAATTTGAGCCTTAAAAAATTGAAGATTGCCGGGCGGTGGTGGCTCACACCTTTAATCCCAGCACTTGGGAGGCAGAGGCAGGCGGATTTCTGAGTCCGAGGCCAGCCTGGTCTTCAGAGTGAGTTCCAGGACAGCCAAGACTACACAGAGAAACCCTGTCTCAAAAAACCAAAAAATCAAAAAACAAAAAACAACAAAAAAAAATGATGATTTAGTTGATGATTCATTAGCATCAAAATAAAACTTTAAACCATAATTATTATCCACAAAGTGAGGATGAACCTTACTTTTCTGATTCTTCTATAGTGTACCATTATAAAATATCAGGTTTTTATGTGACTCAGTTTATCCAAGTAGCTAAGCTTTGCAAAGGTAGCAAGACAAAGAGGTTAAACACACACCTTCCAGTCAGGTAATGTCATCCTGAGTAGACCTTAGGAATTTATAAACCTTGTTTACCAAGCTTACTCTATCTAAACATGCTGTTACTTATCTAAAAACTTTTTGAAGACTGATGTTGAGCAGTTGGAAGACATAACTAGTTAGCCATGTCTCTCTAAGTCTGTTTCTGTAAACCAGAGAATAGCTTTATAACCTTGGGAATTTATAAACATTACTTATTAAACATATGTTGTTCCTTATTTAAATTTTTTAGAAGCCTGGCGTTGAACACAGCAAAAACATAAGTAGTTAGATGTAAATCTCCAAATCAGCTTTTGTTAATCAGAGTAGACCTTAGGAATTTATCAATATGTATTATTTATTAAACATATGTTGTTTCTTATTTAAATTCTCTAGAAGCCTGGTGTTGAACACAGAAAAGACAAAAGTTGTTAGATATACTTATCTAAGTCAGTTTCTGTTAATCTGAGTATATCCTTATAACCTTAGGAATTTCTCATCATACATTGTATGATCTATCATCATCCATAGTAATCCATATTTTGGAGACCTGCTGACATCTCCATCCATGTTACATATATCATATAATCTAAAAAAAGTTGAATTACATATATAGTATGTGGTAGCAAAGGTAGCAAAATAAAATTATGTATGTATAGGTAAGTAGAAAAACCTTAAAGAAAGAGGCTTTTGGAAGCAGAGAGCAGAACAAGTTTAGCTATAAGAGATTTAGGGATAATTTGTGCAGTGGCAGAAGCTACTGTATGAAGGAGTTTGAAAACCAACCTTACCAATTTTTAGCCATTGATTTGTATTGAAGCCAAGATGTTTATAATCCAAGGAAGAGAGAGAGGAGAGAGAGAGAGAGAGAGAGAGAGAGAGAGAGAGAGAGAGAGAGAGAGAGTCTCAAAACAGAACTCCACCTAAGAGAGAATATAGTTGCCCAGAGGGTTTAGAGAAGAGATATCGAAGGCAGCTCCCAGGAGGAAGTAAGAAAAATGTCTGTAGTGACTCAGAAAGATGGGCTTAAGATGAGATTGCAGGCATCTCCTAGAGGGAGGAGACGAGAAGTGTTAGTGTATTGTAGGAGGGGGCTGAGAGTAGTGAACAGGATTGCAAAGTATCATAGATGAATAAGAGTATTAATAAAGAGGTATGCTCATGTGCATGGCATAGAGAGGTACCACAGAAAGGTGTAGCAGTTCAAGGCTGAGGCAGATATTTATGGAATAGACCATGAGAGATGAATGGTTAGAGAGCAGGTACAGGGAAGTGGGCTCTAGAATTTGGAGGTGCTGATTCCTGTTTGTGCCACTTCTGTAGTTACAGGACCAGATGAAATGAGGACATGACACTTCTAGGTATGGTGGAAGAGAAAGTTTACTGTAGATATGATGGAGAAGATAGCAAGAGGCATCTGGAAAAGTACAGACTAAACTGGACTCTGAGAGGAGAGATGGTGGGGGAGAGTGAGAGAGGCAGAAACCAGGAGCCAGGGTACCAGGATATAGACAGGAGACCCTATTCCAGAATAGCCTAAATTGCTGGGGGGAAGTGACCCAGCCCAGACCCTGAGCTGGAGAGTTTAGAGTAGATAGCAGGTTATACCAGACAGAATGACTGTCAGCTACTGGAAAAATACTGGGACAACCCAGCTGGATCAGACAGTCCGAATTAAACAACAAATTCTTGGATTCCAATTCAGCCACGAATGCCATGAATGCAACCAGGAAGTACAAGTGTTCTCTCTATGGTACTATGCTATTCCCTAAAATGTATTATTGATAATGCTGGACAAAGCAAACTATTTAAATTCTTGAAACTGTCTTTATGAAATGATGCTTCTTAGATGTGCTTGATACTTTGTGAAGAATTATATTGCTTGGCTGCTTTATTAATGTAATTGTGATGTTGGTATTTGAACAGGTTTCAGCCCTGTGGATTACAAAGACTCCCTAAGAAATCCAAAATGAAGAAAAATAATAAAACAGAATAAATTGAAATAGGCATTATGAAAGATCAAATTAATGAGACTATTACAGGAGCTTTAACTATTTGAAATAAAGAGGCTTTTATTTTTGCAATGGAACACCATTAAGTATTTAAGTTGCATGTACTCAAATATCCAAGAATCTTTGAAAGAAGAGATTAGCAAATGTATATATTATTTTCCTTAAATAGTGAATAACTATTTTTAATAGGCATCTCTAACAGTGTCTTGATGGTCACCATTGCACAAAGTACAATTTTATATTAAAAGGGATGGTGTCGGTTTTGTTTCATCTTTTTTCTGACTGTTTAAGATATGAATTTCTGGAAATTTCTCTTCTGTTCCAAACTCAGACTGCATTTGTGATCCCTCTAAATGAGTCAGAAGCATTGAATTCATTTCTTTTTATTCTACCCAGAGTTTTGCAAGAGAATGGAAGTATAGTCATTTCTCTTCCACTGTTCTGAATATGGGTAAATTGAATTCATAACCCCCCACTGTTCCACACCTCTGTGGCCCTGCCCCATAGAAGCAGCACTCAGGAGCTCTTGTTTGTGAGACTGTTCTTCCTTCATTCAGATTCAGCTTCAGCAGGGGATGGAAGAAGCAATTTTCAGATTCCATGGTGGGCTGGATTAAATTACTCCACAGGCCATGTGTCTCACAGACCTACTAGAGTGGATTAAGTGTTTGCTTCCTTTTTGCATTTAGACTTTTTTTTCATAAAAGAAAGAAAATGTTAATTCAGGCCTAGTAGGGGAGAAAAAGGCAAACAGACAAACAAATTGGGTTAGCAAAGAAGCATCCTCTCTATTTCCTCCTGGTACACAGCAGCCAAGACTAGATGTATTTGGTAACAACAGGTTGAAGCCAACCTTTCTGTCTGGATTTAAGTAGCTAATATATGTGTTGCATAATGAAACAAGAGTGATCATTAGGCATTTGGTTTGCTCTTAATTCTACTACTTTATTGTTAACCTTTCAGCAATGACTTAAAATGTGGAAACATAAAAACAAAAATTCAATGTATTTAAATATGGATTTGAAAGAAAAATATGGTTAGGAGTTTAATAGTCATGGATTGTTATCTTTTAATTAGCTGAATTATTACACAGCATTTACTACTTGGAACATTTATTTTTCTCTGTTAATTAGTGAATAATACTATCTATGTCATGCTGAACTTCCTGTAAATAATAGTAAGGGTTTTTTTTTTTTTTTTGGTCTCAGAAGTGTGTGTGTGTGTGTGTGTGAGAGAGAGAGAGAGAGAGAAAGAGAGAGAGAGAGAGAGAGAGAGAGAGAGAGAGAGAGAGATACAGAGAGACAGAGAGGCAGAGAGACAGAGAAACAGAAAGAGAGACATAGAAAAAGGAGTCTATGTCATGTACTTAACTATCTTATAATCTTTAAAAGCACCCTGAGGTTTGTCCTGTTACATTAAAAGTTAAAAAACTCAAGATTAAGTAAAACATACACTGGGTTGGGAAGATGGCTCAGTAGATAAGAGCTCTGTGGTACGAGCTTGAGTATCTGAGCTCCAATCCCCCAGTCCCCTTCAACCACTTAAAAAGCCAAGCATGGCTGTGTGCCTGTGACCATAGAGGATGAATACAGGTAGTGACAGACTGCCTCCATGACAGGCTTTAAATTGGCCATTACGGAAATTAGGCCTAAAAACCCAGGCTTCAAGCAGCTAGTCAGAAACTGCCCAGCCACCCTGAGGCAAGGACAATGAGTCAGGAAGAGTCTCCAACGCTCACATCCACCTCTGTAATATTTCCAGAATGTCCATAAGAGATAGAGCAAGAGAAGGCCACCTACCCTGGAATTCCTCAACAACAGATTCCATCTCCCATGCCCAATAATGGTTTTGGAATGTCCCTAAGAGATAGAGCAAGATAAAGTCATCTACCCCAGAATTCCCCTAATGTGCTTTAAATTGAGCCTGTGAGCTTACTCGGGTGTCTCTCTATCTTGGTACTGGGAGCCACCAGGAGCATACTGAACTTCTGCAGAGTACAACACTTTGCAATTGGCATCAGGAGTATCATTCTTCAGAGAATCATGCATCCTTACAGTAAATCCTAGAAGCTCTCTGGCTACTCAACCTGGCCAACCTGTTGAGCTTTAGGTTCGGTAAGAAACCTCGACTCAAGATAGGTTGGGAGTAATAGAAGAAGATATGGAAATTCTGGAGAACCACCCTGCCTCCATTTCAGGCTTAAAAGCCATCTTGTGGTAAAGATAAACTAGGCTCATTCTTGTTTATGATTAAACCTCTATTTCTCAAGAGTTTTACCACCTGTAATCTTAAGTATAAATGGTTCTTTACTGCCTGTTTCAGGAATGGCAACCATGTCTTTGTTTCAAAAAGTTATTTATAACCATCTTAAAACTCCATCTTTGTTTCAAAAAGATATATGGCTGTAGAGATGGCTCAGCAGTTAATAGCATTGACTGCTCTTCCAGAGATCCTTAGTTCAATTCCCAGAAGCCACATGGTGGCTCATGAACATCTGTAGTGAGATCTGATGTCCTCTTCTGGTGTGTCTGAAGGCAGGGACAGCGTACTCATATAGATAAATTAAATAATTCTCAAAAGGTTATATGACCACCTGTTATTACGACTACCTTGTTATGCTACCATGTACTTTATGTTTTTCAGGAGATCATTAGGACTAAAATTTTACACTTGAATTCTGCTCCTATAACCTCACCTATTTGGCCCACCAAAGCCCCCATTTTGAAACCTTTTACCCCTGAGCAATAAAAGCCTTGCATGCATTACATTCAATGCTGATCCCTAGGGGTAGGCAGCCCATATACACAGATATAAAAGTTTGCTTTAATTAATTACTTGCTTTAATGAATTTGGCCATGATTTGGGTTGGTGATTTTTCACCTCCCATCTTTAAAAATAGAACGATGGTATAAGAGATGATGTAAGTGAAATTATGCTATGTCTTCACTCAATTTCAGTTTGAATGTATCATATGATTGTATTCTTAGTCTTCATAGAAATTAGGATAGAAATTTTAGACCCTTCTACAACTTAATTAGTCAAGACATGTTTTTTCCTAATGTGATGACTAACTTGATTGTTAACTTGACTGCACCAGGAGTCAACTAAAACCCAAGTGAGAGATTTTCTTCATTGGATAATTTAAGGTGGGAAGACTCATCCTAAATCTGGATCATATGTGACTCAAAGAGCCACTCTAAATCTGAGCCATGCTTTTTCATCATAGACCATGTAAAAGGACATAGAAGAAGGAAGCTTTTGTCTTTTGCATGCTTGCATTGCTCTCACTGGTAAGTGCACCTATCCTACTGATGATCTTTTAATATCCTATCTTTAGCTGATATTAGAACCTAGTTCATCTAAATTCCAACTGAGACAGAAGATCCAAAGTTCTCAAGGAATTATCTTGGATTCAAGAACCAAATTGGGACTAGTGAGATATATAATCTTAAGTGAACAATTTGGGAATTCTTGGCCTTCTTACCAAAGGACAGCCATTGTTAGACTCTCTAGAGAATAGTCTGTGAAGCATTTTCAAAAATCTCCTTCAAATTATGCCATATATACTTATACATGTACATGTACATATACATATATATAGTTTTAAAAAACTTTGATTTCTAACATACAACAGACTTAGTTCTGGTTCAAAGCATCTCTGGCAAAGCGTGTGACCTTGTTTGGCATTGTTATCTTTGCATTACACTTTGTATAAAGTGTAGTTTATGAAGTTGAATTGTAGATGATTGAAAAATACATGTATCACATGTATCATCTTCATAGACACTGCCCTTTTTAACTTAAGACAGTTTGAGAGAGTTTTCTTTCTGAGGCAAGAAGGCATCCCACAGCTGAGCATCCAAGAGAAAGTTACACAGTCTGGTATGGAAAAAGTGAAAACAGAAAGGATGGGATGTCAACAAAGAATGACTAGAAGTTGTGTTTTGTCAACAGACACTCAATTTCTCAGAGTCCTCAAGGGAAAAATGTTCAGTGGCCTCTCCTGATGAGTTTCTTATAAACTCACAGCCTGCTGTCTATTCCATGTATTCTCTTTTTTCCTTTTTTTTTATTTGATACTTTATTTATTTATATTTCAAATGTTATCCCCTTTCCAGGTTTCTCCTCCGGAAACCCCCATCCCATCTCCCCTTCCCCTGCTTTTGAGGGTGATCCCCCTACCCACCCACTCACTCCCTCCTCCCTGCCCTGGCATTCCCCTACACTTGGGCATCAAGCCTTCCCAGGACCAAGGGCCTCTCCTCCTGTTGGTGCCTGACCAGGCCATCCTTTGCTACATATACGACTGGAGCCATGGGTTGCTCCATGTGTACTTTTTGGTTGGTGTTTTAGTCCCTGGGAGTTCTAAGCAATAGAAGGAAACTCTGCCCTTACTCTGATAATTCTTGAAGAGCTTTCAACAAAAATCTTTGCCACCAAAAGAAACCATTTTCACATACAGTTATATTGAGGGGTAAGACTTCAACATAAGAGTTTGTAGAGGACACAATTCCATCAATATCATTAGTAAACAAAGATAATAAGGAAAGTGAATAATAAGAACAGTCCTTAGAGCCAGGCATGGTTGTGCATGCCTTTAAGCTTAGTTCTTGGAAAGTTGAGGGAGACTGACCCTATGTCCAAAAAAAAAAAAAAAAGAAAGAAAGAAAAAGAAGGAGAGAGAAAGAGAGAGAGAAAGAGAGAGAGAGAGAGAGAGAGAGGATATTAGGTACAGATAGTCACAGAAAGTGCTTAGAAATATTTGCGTGATGTATTTAAGGTAATTGCTTCTCTGTGTTTCGATTTCACATGCACTCTAATCCACTGCCATCTTTATTCTACCTAGGAAAACAAGCTGCCACCTTTTGCTTTGATTTATAATTCTCTGGCTCAGGTCCCTCTAAGTGAAGCCATTCCTCTGTTCCAATGAACTCTCAACCTCAGAATGCTTCTGCAAGTTCTCCTGGAGTGTAAATTATGAGATTATTCCTAACCTTGTCAGGCTCTAGTGACATACTACCTACTATAATATAATAGAAGCAATTCATAAAATACTCTTTCACCTCAACCAGTGTCAATTTCTCTGGCTCTGCAGCTGCCATTGTTCTTGTTCTACACTGAACATTTAGTACAAAGGGTGCCTTATAGTACAAAACAGACACATGAGAGTTCATTTTACTTGCTAATTCTCTGTTGTTGCTCTAGCATTAAGGTGGTATTAATAGGATACTGAGATGTTTTATGCATCTTATCTGTGTTCCTGTTGGTCCTCAATGAGTGCTTCAAAAGTGATATGTTTTATCACTTGTTTATCCAGGTGGGGCCTGAGGTAGACATAAAATTTTAGGTGTTTCCAGGGGCCTCATCAACAGTGTCCAGAGACAGGAAGAAAGAAACACCTCGCAATCATCACAGAAACATGTGGCATAATTCAAGGGCAGGACTTGCTGGATCTCAAAGATACACACCCCAAACCTAATTGCAGTAAGACAGTAAAATTAAAGGAAATATATTTTTGCCCGAAAGAACCAAGAGTTGATTTTAGGTACAGACGACAGAAACACTGCATGGACTCTCCAACAAAACTCTCCACATCTTTGTGAACTTCAAAGCTGATGAACTAGTTCAATGGCAACCAAATTTGCTTCATTTGTGATTTCTGGAACCTTTACTGTTTCGAAAAACTTGATAGCTTCAACTTGATAGCTTCGCTTGCTGTAACACTTAATAGCTGGGGAGCATTGAGTTAGCCAAATACACTTTTGTTTTCATCTTCTGGATTCAACCAAATTATGAGAAAGAAGCACTCCATTCTCACAATTTATTTAGCACTTCTTTTGATGTCCAGAAAAACCTGGTGCACACTTCTCTGAGATACTGCTTGACCATTTCCTCGGCTGCACAGCACTCTGGAAGACAGTTTATCCAGTTGTCCAGCAAGAGACCTTGAAGACTGTTTACTTCCCACTCTACTAATTAGGGGCACATATTTGCCCTTACTAATCACTTCAAAGAAAGGCGAAGAAAAGTGATACATTTTCTGAAATAACCCCTTCACTGAGTTTTCCAGAGTGCAAATATCAGTATCGTAGGACCTCTAATTTTTTAAAAAAACCAAAACCAAAATTATATTTGTCTTACCAATAGGCACAGAGGCCAAAAGGAAAAAAAATCTAAATGATACTGTTAGCTTCATTTTGAAAACTTCATATAATATAAACAGGGAAATGGGGCTAATATTAGAAGTGTCCCCTGGGAAAGTCTCATAGTGGGTTGACTCCCTTTTTCCTGAAAAAGTGAAACATTCATCAGCATATTCAGGTATGTCATCAATGTTTTTCTTCATGACATCTACTCTATTTTCTTCATTTATAATCTACTAGTTTCTATATATAATATACATCTGTTGTAATCAATACTTGTGACCTTACATAGCTGTGAGAGCAACATGAAATATACTCTATTGACTTTGAGATTTCTTTCTTTGTAAATTATGAACTCATCTCTTCTGCCTTTTCTGGACATAAAAGAAGATAATGGAAAATCTAAAAACCTGAAATATTCTTTATTCAGTTTCTCCCTTCTTTCATATCTACAGTGTGTCTCTTCATTTTAAATCACACAGAAACAAGGAAGCTGACATTAAAGTTCGTACTCTTTACTTTTATTCTCTACACAAGTACAAAAGAGTGTGGTTGAACACCTGAGCTTCAGCATTAACAAACTGGGTTGAAACTCCAGCATTAATGTGCAACACCAAATGTTTTATATATAGTTGTTAATTATTTAAGGACATACATATGTGGGTAGGAACATGTGCTGCATGAATGTTTCTAAAAGTTTGATAGCTTTGCTTGCCCTTGCTGTGTGTGACATTTAAAAGCTGGGGAGCACTGAGTTAGTCAAATACCCTTTTCTTTTCATCTTCTGAATTCAACCAAGTTGTGAGAAAGAAGTACTCCGTCCTCACAATTAATTTAGCACGTCTTTGGCTGCTGAGCAAAACGTGGTGCACACTTCTCTGAGATACTGCTTGACCATTTCCACAGCTACACAGCACTCTGGAAGACAGTTTATCCCGTTGTCCAGCC
Organism: Grammomys surdaster; assembly: GCF_004785775.1. NCBI lineage: Eukaryota > Metazoa > Chordata > Mammalia > Rodentia > Muridae > Grammomys > Grammomys surdaster. The sequence continues at coordinate 4,812,839 of NW_021604670.1, forward strand.
AATTAACATGCCAACATGTCCAGTATGTTAAGTGTTTTAGTCAGTTCCCTAAAGGAACAAAATTGATAGAATGAATGAGTGAATATATACATATATATAGTATAATTTGAAGGGAATTTTTGAGAACGCTTCACAGAGTATTCTCTAGAGAGTCTAACAATGGCTGTCCTTTGGTAAGAAGGGCAAGAATTCCCAAATTGTTCACTTAAGATTATATATTTCACTAGTCCCAATTTGGTTCTTGAATCCAAGAAAATTCCTTGAGAACTTCGAATCTTTCGTCTCAGTTGGAACTTAGATGAACTAGGTTCTAATGTCAGCTAAGGAATACCTCAGCAATAGGATAGATGCACGTTCCAGTGAAAAGAATGGCAAGCATGCAAAAGACAAAAACTTCCTTCTTCTATGTCCTTTTACATGGTCTATGAAAAAACACGGCTCAGATTTAGAGTGGCTCTTTGAGTCACATATGATCCAGATTTAGGATGAGTCTTCCCACCTTAAATTATCCAATGAAGAAAATCTCTCACTTGGGTTTTAGTTGACTCCTGGTGCAGTCAAGTTGACAACCAAGATTGGTTATCACATTAGGAAAAAACATAAGTCTTGACTGATTAAGTTGTAGAAGGGTCTGAAACTTCTATCCCGATGTCTATGAAGACTAAGGATACAGTCATATGATGCATTCAACCTGGAGTTGAGTGAAGACATAGCATAATTTCACTTACATCATCTCTTGGCTTTAGGTAGGACGGTAGATGGTATAAATGTTTTATATATTTGTACATTCAGGAACATATACACTTTTTTTTCAGATGATAATGATTCTCAAATGGATAGTTTGAGAACTACTGTTGCTGTTTGGAAGTTTGACATACCATTTAATATAAGAAAATGAAGGGCAGGAGAAATCGCTCAGTGGTAAAGTGTACTCACTGCTCTTTTAGAGGACTTGAATTTGGTTTCCAGTACTCATATTAGGTTGCTTCCAAGTGGCCTTAACAGTAATTAAAGAAGAAGTTATGCTTCTGGCCTCTGAGGGCACCTGCACTCATATGCACTTTTGCACACACATGCCAACAAACACATAAAAGTTAAATAAACAATCAAATAAATAAATAGAATAGAATAGAATAGAATAGAATAGAATAGAATAGAATAGAA
>NW_021604670.1:4814012-4824703 GCF_004785775.1 Grammomys surdaster
AATAGAATAGAATAGAATAGAATAGAATAGAATAGAATAGAATAGAATATGAAAAGGAAATTGATAAGTCACAGGCAGTCATGTTCTTTCCCTTTTACTGCACAATTGGTGGTAGGGTTACTACAAGAAGCTGTTCTGTTTGCTTTAAGGAAACTTGCTCTTTAAAATATGAAAAATTGGCCAAAACAAATTATAGCACCAGTAAGAAAGGAAATAGACTTCGATTGGGAAGTTGCATATGTATAGGAAACAAGAGGAAGTTGCTTAGAAAATTATAAATAATACTCGTAAATGATGAGCTACCAAGCCAAGAATAACATTAAATATTTTATTTCTTTTCCATTTGGTTATTAATAGAACACTTACTGTTCATATTTAAAATATTGCAATGCCTTTGCTTTTCTCAGTTTATATAAAACAGCATTGAATGGAAGCAATTTTCAAAATGTACTGAGAGACCAGGAAGGAAAAAAATCATGAAATTTAAAATATACCTTAGACACGACAAAAGGTAAATTTCTCCTTAAGATATAGGCACATTAGCATGAGGCAATACTTTAAATGACCTTGGCCTAATATCACATATATGCTAAAAATAATGAAAAGAACAAAATTTGAAGGACATATGGGGAAGAAAATTAATGTATGTTCAATGGAGGTACTGAGGGGAGATACCAGCCAGGGCTGCCATCTTTAAAAGTTCATAAAGGAAAACAGTTCCAAGCGTGACAAAACTTTTCCAGGGTCACACACATCTAAAAAGAAACCCTGCTCACTAGATGCCTGAATTCAAGTGGTTTGATCCCGTCCCCCTCTTTTCTTTTCCACTCAATCTCGTGACACCCATAATGCCTCGTATTTGCAAATGTGACAGTTTTCACTGGAAAACTCTTAAGTCTGCATTTATCCATATACCTATCTCTTACATAAAAAATAGACTGGTAGCCTAAAAATAAAACTAACATTATTTTGCATTTTCATTTACTCTGCCTTCTGTCTTTTACTCTTGTATTTTTAACATGAGGAATACTTTTGGAGAATGTTGCTTTGTGAGGATAAAACAAAACTCCTTTAAGTCCCATAGTGAGTGTTGTTTTAGATTCTTGATCAATTAATTTAGTTTCATAAACACCCTAGAAGGAATACAAATAGCACCTGTATTTAGAATTGATTTTTTTTCCCTGCAGTGTCTTGGCAGGGAGGGGGAAGTTGAAAGAGTGGGAATATTTGGTAAAACTCTTTGCCCTTTACTTTTTTGTAAATGTTGTCTTTTTTGTAAATGTCAAGCCCAAATTATAGGTGAATATTGGCAGAGCTGTAGAGACTATCTGAGACCCATTACAGCCGCTGGCATTTGTACTGCTAAATTTGTAATGAGTTGCAGGTGTCTGTGATTGAATTTTGTGCTGCTTTTGTGATTGGCTCACCAATTCACAGTCCATTAAGGCAATGCTTTTTGTAGATGTCAAAATTGTGGTGATACAAAACTAGCAGTTTCAAATGGCAAGTTTTAACGTTGAAAGCTCTGTATATTTTAGACCAGTGTCAATTTTCACACTCATCATGGGTACTCACTCATCAGTTTGACATCAGAAAAAGTCAAAATCTGATGACACTGTTTAGCCTGTCTTCTGTTCTAGTAGCATTCAGGACTGAGAATATGTAAGGATTATCTGAGATCCTCGTTTAGAAGAAGCCATTCCAGTTATTTTGTTCTTTCTCCAAGATTCAGACTCAATAGATGTGTGTGGTAGAGGAAGATATCAGTTAATTCATAAATAAGTATTTCACAGGCAGCTCACAAAAAGCACAAAGTCTTGATTAATTCTTTTGTTTTAAATGAGAAAGTACTGAGATCTCAGCACAGATATTTGCTCAAGTTCCTGGATGGTTTCAGAGAAAGGCAAGCTTACCCTTGCTTCCATATCACTGTTCTAGCTTTCTTGTCACTTTAGGTTATTATTGGCATGGAATAAGGGCTGTGGATGGCAGTTATGTTGTGGGCTTAGTACGCAGGTAGCATAGAGTTTGTCTGTTAAATTGAGAATCTTATAGCCTCAACTATGAGAAGGAAATGTACATGTATGTGTCTCTAGTCTAAAAGAAACATGTTTCTTTGGCTTGCCGGTTTGTCTGGTGGTAAAGGCACTTAACTCCCAGCGTGATGACCCAAGTTCTGTTCTTGGGACCTATAGGATGAAAGAAGAGAACCAACCCCTCTGACCTCCAGGTATCCTCTGACCTCCAGGCTAGGGTATAAGCCTTATGCCCTCAAATAAAAGAGAACAGAAAAAACAATTAGAAATAGTCTAAAATTTAAATAGATTTCTTTATTTTTTTTGTAGTGTTGGGAATCGAAACCAAGAATTTACACACACCAGACAATCTACTCTATCACTGAACTGTATTCCAAGCTCCCACATCCAACATTTCTTATAAGATTTGATGTATAAAAGCTGTGAAAGGCTATGCATGGTGGTATACTAAGGAGGGGGTAAAGGATAGTTGATATCTGGTGCTCTGTGAGTTCAAGACCAATCTTGTTTAATAAGTTCAAGACCAGTCAGTGCTACATAGTGAGATCCTGACTCAGGGAGAAACAGAGAGAGAGAGAGAGAGAGAGAGAGGGAGGGAGGGAAGGAAGGAAGGAGGGAGAGAGAGAGACAGAAGGAGGGAGGGAGGGAGGGAGAGGGAGAGGGAGAGGGAGAGGGAGAGGGAGAGGAAGAGGGAGAGGGAGAGGGAGAGAGAGAGAGATAGAGAACAGAGAAGCAGAGAAAAAGAGAGACAAAGAGTCAGAGAGGGTGATAAAGACAAAGAGACAAACATACACAGAAAGATTATATATGTGTGAAGATAATCTATCTATCTATCTATCTATCTATCTATCTATCTATCTATCTATCTATCTATCTGTCTGTCTGTCTGTCTAGAAAGAGAGAAGAGAGACAGACAGATTTACAGACAGAAAAAAAATGGAGAGATGGAAAAGGAAGAAAAGAAGGGAGAAAGGAAGGAAGAAATCAGAAGTTATGAACATGGAGACTACCCAATTTAAGTTTCTAAATGTCTCAGGATCTTACACAGGCTCAGGCCCATCACTAATAAGCAAAGTATGCCCTAAGTACCATGGTAAATGTTTTAATGTGCTATTTTGGTTTGTTTTTATGGAGCTTTTATTAAATTTTCATTGCTATTGATTTGAACCTATTTGTTATAGATACTGAGTATGAAAATTCGAACTCAAGTTTGAAGATTTTGTTCAAGGAAAAAGGCTTATAAAACATCAATCTAGATATTTATCTATTTATTTTTATTGGATACTTTATTTACTTGCATTTCAGATGTTATCTCCCTTTCCCCTTCCCCCCAGGAACCCCTTATCCGGTTCCCCCCTCTTGTTATGAGGGTTTGCCCCTATCCATCGACCCACTCCCCACTCCCTGCCCTCGAATTCCCCCACACTGGGGGCATCTAGCCTTCAGAGGACCAAGGACCTTGTCTCCCACCAATGTCTGACAAGGCCATTCTCCACTACATATACAGCTGGAGCCATGGGTCCCCACAAGTCTGTTCCCAAGCTGGTAGTTTAGACCCCGGGAAATCTGGTTGGTACTGTAGCTCTTCTAATGGGGCCACAAGCCCCTTCAGCCCCTTCACTCTTCTCTCTACCTCATCCACTGGGGATACCATGATCAGTTCAATGGTTAGCTGTGAGCAACCATCTCTGGCAGAGCCTCTCGGGAGACAGGTATATCAGGCTCCAGTCATCATGAACTTCCTGGTATCCATAACCGTGCCTGCGTTTAGTGACTGCACATGGGATGGATCCCCAGGTAGGGCAGTATCCAGACAGCCTCTCCTCCAGTCGTTGCTTCATACTTTGTCTCCATACTGGCTCCTGTGATTATTTTGTTACACCTTCTAAGAAGTAATGAAGTACCCACACATTGGCCTTCCATCTTCTTGAGCTTCATGTGGTCTGTGAGTTGTATCTTTCATATCATGAGCTTTTTGGCTAATATTCTCTTATCAGTGAGTGGATATCATGTGTGTTCTTTTGTGATTGGGTTACCTCACTCAGGATGATATTTTCTAGTTTCATTCATTTGCGTAAGAATTTCATGAATTCATTGTTTTTAGTAGCTGAGTAATACGCCATTGTGTAAATGTACCACATTTTCTGTATCCATTCTTCTGTTGAAGGACATCTGGGTTCTTTCCAGCTTCTGGCTATTATAAATAAGGCTACTATGAACATAGTGGAGCATGTGTCCTTGTTATATGTTGGAGCATCTTTTGGGTATATGCCCAGGAGTGGTATAGCTGGGTCCTCAGGTAATACTATTTCCAATTTTCTGAGGAACCAGCAGACTGATTTCCAGAGTGGTTGTACCAGCTTACAATCCCACCAAAAATGACAGAGTGTTTCTCTTTCTTCACATCCTTGTCAGAATCTGCTACCACCTGAGATTTTGAATTTAGCCATTTTGACTGGTGTGAGGTGGAATCTCAGGGTTGTTTTGATTTTCATTTCCCTGATGACTAAGGATCCTGAACATTTCTTTAGGTGTTTTTTGATCATTCATGTTTCCTCAGGTAAGAATTCTTTGTTTAGCTCTGTATCCCATTTTTAATATGATTATTTGATTGTCTGAAATCTAATTTCTTGAGTTCTTTGTATACTTTGGATATTAGTCCTCTTCGGATACAGGATTGGTAAAGATCTTTTTTCCAGTCTCTTGGTTACCATTTTGTCCTATTGACAGTGTCCTTTGCCTTACAGAAGTTTGCAATTTTATGAGGTCCCACTTGTCAATTCTTGATCTTAGAGCATAAACCCTTGATGTTCTGTTCAGGAACTTTTCCCCTATGCCTATGTTTTTGAGGCTGTTCCCCACTTTCTCTTCTATTAGATTCAGTGTATATGGTTTTATGTGGAGTTCCTTGATCCACTTGGACTTGAGCTTTGTACAATGAGTTAAGAATGGATCAATTTGCATTCTTCTACTTGTTGACCTCCAGTTGAACCAGCACCATTTGTTGAAAATACTATCTTTTTTTACTGAATGGTTTTAGCACCTTTGTCAAAGATCAAGTGACCATAGGTGTGTGAGTTCATTTCTGGGTCTTCAATTCTATTCTTTTTGTCTACATGCCTATCTCTGTACCAATACCATGCAGTTTTTATCACTATTGCTCTGTAGTACAGCTTGAGGTCAGGGATGGTGATTCCCCCAGAAGATCTTTTATTGCTGAGAATAGTTTTTGCTATCCTAGTTATTCCAAATGAATTTGAGAATTTCTCTTTCTAACTCTGTGAAGAATTGAGTTGGGATTTTGTTGTGGATTGCATTGAATCTGTAGATTGCTTTCGGCAAGATGGCCATTTTTACTATATCAATCCTACCAATCCATGAGCATGGGATATCTTTCCATCTTCTGAGATCTTCAATTTCTTTCTTGAGAGACTTGAAGTTCTTGTCATACATATCTTTCACTTGCCTGGTTAGATTCACACCAAGATATATTATATTATTTGTGACTATTGTGAAGGGTGTCATTTCCCTAATTTCTTTCTCAGCCTGTTTATTCTTGGAATAGAGGAAGGCTACTGATTTGTTTGAATTAATTTTACATCCAGCCACTTTGGTGAAGTTGTTTATCAGGTTTAGAAGTTCGCTGGTGGAAGTTTTGGGGTCACTGAAAATAGTGAAATTTTGACTTCTTCCTTTCCAGTTTGTATTTCTTTGACCTCCTTTTGTTGTCTAATTGTTCTGGCTAAGACTTCCAGTACTATAATGAATAGATAGGAGAGAGTGGATAACCTTGTCTATCCCATGATTTTAGTGGATTACTTCAAGTTTCTTTCCATTTAGTTTGACGTTGGCTACTGGTTTGCTGTATATTGCTTTTGCTATGTTTAGGTATGGGCCTTGAATTCTTGATATTTCTAAGACTTTTACCATGAAGAGATGTTGAATTTTGTCAAACATTTTCTCAGCATCTAGTGAGATGATCATGTGGGGTTTTTTTCTTTGAATTTGTTCATATACTGGATTACATTGATGGATTTTCATATATTGAACCATTCCTGCATTCTGGGGATAAAGCCTTGATTATGATGGATGACTGTTTTGATGTGTTCTTGGATTCGGTTTGCAAGAATTTTATTGAGTATTTTTGCATTGATATTCATAAAGGAGATTGGTCTGAAGTTCTCTTTCTTTGTTGGATCTTGTGTGGTTTAGGTATGCGAGTAATTGTGGCCTCATAGAATGAATCAGGTAGTGTTCCTTCTGTTTCTATTTTGTGGAATAGTTTAAAGAGAATTTGTATTAAGTCTTCTTGGAAGGTCTGTCAGAATTTTGCACTAAAACCATTTGGTCCTGGGCTTTTCTTGGTGGGGAGACTTTTAATGACTGCTGCTATTTCTTTAGGGGTTATGGGACTGTTTAGGTAGTTTATCTGATCTTGACTTAACTTTGGTACCTGGTGTCTGTCTAGAAAATTGTACAATTCATCTAGATTTTCCAGTTTTCTTGAGTATAGGCTTTCGTAGTAGGATCTGGGGAGTTTTTTAATTTCCTAAGTTTCTGTTTTTATGTCTCTCTTTACAGTTCTGATTTTATTAATTTGGATACTGTCTCTGTGCCTCTGGTTAGTCTGGCTAAGGGTTTATCTATCTTGTTGATTTTCTCAAAGAACCAGCTCCTGGTTTTGTTGATATTTTGTATATTTCTTTTTATTTCTACTTGTTTGATTTCAGCCCTGAGTTTGATATTTCCTGCTGTCTACTCCATGTGGGTGTATTAACTTCTTTTTGTTCTAGAGCTTTCAGGTGTGCTGTCAAGTTTCTAGTGTATGCTCTCTCCAGTTTCTTTTTGTAGGTACTTAGAGCTATGAGTTTGCCTCTTAGCACTGCTTTCATTGTGTCCCATAAGTTTTGGTATGATGTGCGTTCAATTTTATTAAATTCTAAAATGTCTTTAATTTCTTTCTTTATTTCTTCCTTGACCAAGCTGTCATTGAGTAGAGTGTTGTTCAGCTTCCACATGTATGTGAACTTTCTGTTATTTTCATTGTTATTAAAGACCAGCCTTAGTCCATGATTACTTAGGATGAAATCTACCAAGATGAACTCTCAATTCTGAATATCTATACTCCAACTACAAGAGCAACCACATTCATAAAAGAAGCTCCAAGCAGACATTGCACCTCACACAGTAATAGTGGGGGACTTCAACACCCCATTCTCATCGATGGACAGATCATGGAAACAGAAATAACAGAGACACAGTGAAATTAACAGAAGTTATGAACAAAATGGATTTAATAGATATCTATAGAACATTTCATCCTAAAAAAAAAAGAATATACCTCCTTCTCAGAACCTCATGGTACCTTCTCCAAAATTGACCATATAATTGGCCAGAAAATAGGCCTCAACAGATACAAGAAGATTAAAACAATCCTACGAATCCTATCAGACAATTTAGATTTTAAATCCAAGAATTCTTCTGGGAGTGAGAACCTTTAAGAATCAAGGTTAGTTTAGAAACTTTACCACAGTATAGACCTGCAGACAGTGGCTTTTTAGGAATTTCTACATGATGAAAAAAAGAAAACAAGCATTTACTAGATTTTTCTCATTTGATTAATATTGCAGTAAAATGATATCTTCCTGTTTATTCATTCCTGAAGTTTGATCATTTAAAGAACACATATAAATCAAGAATGAGCAAGTCCATTATCTAGGCCTGTTTGGCTATGTGTCGATATGTGCAGTACAGGGGTTATAATAGTAAAGCCAGGTGTTACGAGTTCAGCTAATATGGGAAAGTGAGAAAAGAGATGGAGCTTAGGCAGTATTGGACTCTGAAGAAATGAGAATGTATTCAGGAGTCAAGGAATTTCTTTGGAGGATTTCAAACACTGTTGTCTCTTTTAACAATATATCTTTGATTGTGGGTGAAGAATTAGTTAGAAGTGAGGAAGAGACATACAACAACGGATATGGTAGATTTGAAACATGTTTTTAGTTAAATAATCTGACATTAGTAATCAGAGTAGGAGGAAAGAGTGAGAATAATCATTGTACATTTTGTTTATTTAACTAGCTGTCAGGATCATTTACTGAGATGAGGAAGCTAAAGAAAGTTACGGATGAGAAAACGCAAAGTGCAACTTGTATGTTTTGCTTTCAACTGCTTACTTTATATCAGTGGTTCTCAACCTTCCTAATGCTATGACCCTTTAATATAATTTCTCCTATTGTGGTGACCCCCAACTATAAAATTATTTTGGTTGCTACTTCAAAACTATAATTTTTCTACTGTTATGAATCATAGGGTAAATAGCTGTAGTTTTCAAAGGTCTTCGAAGACCCCTGTGACAACCTGAGGTTGTGATCCACAGATTGAGAAGCATTGCTCTCTATGCATCTTAGTGTCCTATATACTTGGAGAGGTCTGTGATCCACAGAAAATCTAGAGTCTTAGTTATTGATACATTTAAAACTACGCCTCAGATGACATTGCAGAGAGTGAGCACTGAGAAGAGGCTTAGCACAGTTAAACATTAACCTGGCATGCCTTTTTTTTTTTTTTAAGAGAGATTGTATTCATCTGTGTGTTTAGAAACTGAAACAAAAAAAAATATGTTTCTGTTTATATTCATAGCTTAGGAGCCTGCAAATTTCAAGTTCATTTAATCAAAGCAGTCATTTGCAAGTCAAATCTCACGGGGAAAAACACAATGTAAAGTACTGATTAAAGAGTCTTGTAAAATTAAATGGTGCATATATGAAGGCATATTGTAATATTCTCAATAATTTTGTATATGTTAAAACTCCCCCAATAAAGCAGTGAGGAAGCCTTTTGAGGTAGAATGTCCAAAGCTGAAACACTTAGGAGACGGAGGCAGGAGGCTAGTGAGTTTGGGCCAACCTAAACTACAGAATAAGAAAGAAAGAAAGAAAGAAAGAAAGGAAGAAAGAAAGAAAGAAAGAAAGAAAGAAAGAAAGAAAGAAAGAAAGGAGGGAGGGAGGGAGGGAGGGAGGGAGGGAGGGAGGGAAGAGAATCACTCATTTTGAAGTAGAAAAAGGGGGATCCTAGCGCCATCACCGCATCTCATTACTTCTCCATAGATTTATCATAATTCCCCAGAACAAGGTTTAAAACTCTAGCTCTTGATAGATTTAAAATCTAAGTGCACTAATAAATTATGAATAGGGAGTATTGCAAAATCAATCACTGAGGGAAACACTTTACAACTGTTATCAATACATATGGCAAGCTTAAATCGCAGCCTCCATTAACAGCCCTGTTTTGTAAGTGGAACATTTGTGGGATGCAGGCCATCTAACTGGCTTGAGTTCAAATATCCGGTAATTGGAGGATCTGTGATGCAAGCTGAGTCTTCTTGAATTCATATTAAGAAGTGTATTAATTAAAGAATCTGACACCCTAATTAACTTAAAAATATTAGCCACAAATTCAACCAGACTTCTATTTCAGATGAGCACTTTTCAGTTCAGAAGAATCTATCCTGTAAGTCTGTTTTACTATACATCATGGCTCTCTCCATATGCTGTTTTCTGTAGTCACAAAGTTTTACTGTTTTTTTTTTTCATTTACAAAATTTTAGTGCTGGAAATGAATTTTAAGTGCATTAGCAGTGATTGACATTTACTCCTAACCTAGTGGCAGCAGAATATCGAAGTTCAAAGAAACAATTAATTAATTCAGGAGTACACCAACTGCATAGAGTAACACCAATTCAAAAGCATTTGTAACAGGTTATTTTTTTCTTGACTAGACTATTATCACTTTACTTCAGCTGAGATTTATGTCCAAAACAGAAAACTTTGATCTTGATATTTTTTAGAGATCAAAGTTTCACATGTCACACTACTTTACAAGGTCTCCATACAACACATATTGTTCTCAAGTACTAAACTAACACAAAAGAATAGCTCCTGTCATGTTGGGAAATGCAACTTAGATCTGTGAATCCTCCAACGCCCACTGCTGGGGAAAAGATAAACAAGCAGTGGAGAAAAGCGAAACTGGACTCTTCCATAATTTTCCTTTCTCCTTTTCTACTTACCCACTTACCCATTTACTGCTAAGTTACAAGATACACGTTTACTTGTTTGCTTGTTTGTTTATTTTGTGTGTGTTTTTGTGTGTCTGTGTGTCTGTATGTCTGTGTGTCTGTATGTCTGTGTGTCTGTGTGTGTTTGTTTTCCTAGATTTTTTTTTTTTTGTAGGAAGAATGTAATGTCAAGGGTATTTTCTACAGCCTTCTTATTCCTTCTACTGCTGATTATTAAATGATGCAGAATATATATCATTATCTTTTTAACTGAAACTCAATCCATGTGGAAGGCATCCAAGCAAGCACTGGAAACACTGTGTCCCTTTATCCTCACAGTTACAGCCAACATAATGACTCTTTAACATCATGCTATTTAAGTAGAAAAATTTTAATATTTTTGTTGTGAAATGAGGTAGAGAAGTACTTTCCATCGAAAAAATGCATTTTGACACTTTGGATATTGATAACTAAAATATAATTGCACATAAAATGGTGTCTTTCTAATGTAAATGGTATGTTAACATGGCTGGCTTCTGTGACTTCTTATTTTACCCCATCCTTCTTTCTATACTCTCTCTCTCTCACTCTCTCTC